>NW_013666698.1:255153-256515 GCF_000517525.1 Limulus polyphemus
TTCGTTCTAATCTGGATGACATTAATGCCTTGATCGATTCCTATTATCCTGTGTGTCTTTCCTTACAGGAAACATTCATGAAATATGCCAATATAGTCACCTTTCGGCAGTTTTCTTATACCTTAAAGACAGGTTGTGGGATGGAGTGGTGACACTGCTGGTTGACCAGCACGTGCCCACCTTGTCAGTGTCACTCAATAAACCCTTGGAGGCGTAGCCATCTGTGTTTCTTTGGGTCTTACCAACACTCTTTATTCTCTTTACTTGTCTCCTGGAGAGACTTATGATCAATCAAACCTTTATGCCTTCATTGAACAGTTGGCATCTCCCTTTGTAATCTTGGGAGACTTTAATGGACATAATATGAGAGCGTATGCTATCAGATCACAACCTTTCTCTCTTCCATTCTGGTACCTTTACCTATTTTCATGCACCTAGTCAGTCTTTTACTGCCATTTATCTATCTATCTGCTCCCCTTCACTTTTTTCTCACTTTTCTTGGAGGGTTGACAGTGACCCATGGGGCAGTGATCTTTTTCCTAACATTTTGAGGGAGATTGGTTGTGGTCGATGGCACCTGACCCGAATTCCATGGTAGTAGTTGTCTTGTACCTCTCTCTCAGAACTTGATCCTGTTGTTGTTAGTCTTCTATCTTTTAATGACTGCATGGAGGCAGTAACTGATTGCTTCATTCAAACAGGTGTTCATTCTGTACCTAAAACTTTGACATGTTTGCCACAATATCCGTGTCTGTGGTGGTCTCCACAAAAACATCGAATTTCCTTTCTGTAATCCCTAAAATCTCCTAAATGCATTTCAAATGTATTTGTTCACTAAAACTTTATACTTTATCTGTTATTTTCTCTACCCTATCTCAAAACTGGATCAGTCAATTCGACTAACCTCGTAACCACAAAAAAAAAAAAAAAAATTGAAATAAACCTAAATTATCCTTTTTTCCTATCTAGAATGACTTCAAATTGTAACATCAAACTGCATTCATTTATTAAAAGTAGTTCTAAGTTCGTATCAGTATACATCTATTTGTAATTAAATTTTATTGCCCGTTGAACCATATCTAACTACTATCTGCATCATTATAAGTTGTAAATCACTCAAGGAACGTACAGCTTGCGTTACGCTATTGTTATTATTATTACTTATTTTACCTAACCTAGTCTTAAGTAACTTAAAAAGATCCATATTTTTAGATTTTAGTTACTTTTATAATAATAATTAAAGAATAAATATGAAAAACAAAGAAATAAAGTACTTACTCAATCTTCTTTTTTCTTGCCGTCGGGTTTCAAAGAGAGTTAACCCTAATTTTTTATACTATAGATAGTAATGCACAAAATTTA
>NW_013666698.1:256894-269095 GCF_000517525.1 Limulus polyphemus
ATAACATGCAAAAGTAGACAAATTCACTTAACTCTGAAAATTTTCCAAGAGCCATTATAAATTCATCCAAGCTAGTCGTTAACTTTCCCATGGGAACGAATATTGTATGAGTGAAATTGACAATATTCTGTTCAGAATACAATGTTATACATTTGATAGATGAAAACCTTGACTTTCTATTGGTTATAGGTAATATATATAATGAAATGTAAGAGAGAAATATCAACGAATTGTGAAAAAGAGGATGTGGCAGAAGGGGTCTGATTTTTTCTTTGATAGCTCTGTAACCAAACAGAATTGAAGACTATAAAAATTATGGTTTGTTTGAGCAATAACGATTTTATAGAGAGTATTTTACGTTTAATTTCATACTTTTTTGAGAGGTGGTGCATAAAATGTGGATGATGACATGTTAAGAAAAAATGTCTTGTGGGTCACACTAGTGGAAATTCAGGATTTTTTTAAAATATTGTCTTGTATAATTAAGAACTTAAAATTTGTATACTGTTAAAATATGGATTATTATCTAAGATCTAATGCTATTCTAATTGGTATAACTTAAACAAAAAGTAGTTTAATAAAATTTTGAATGTAAAACACTAAAACCTTGTGTCATGCGCAGTAAAGGGTACCCGGGGTGATAGGGTTAATGTAGCAATATTTCTATAGAGACATGAAGTTTTATTAAGATGCCCAGTCTTAAAATCAATATGCAGACATTCTCTGTTCAGTTGTGTTTGTCTGTTTTGTTGTCTTGGGATAATAAATTAGCATTTTGTTGTATTACATAAAACTGTCTAACTCTTCTCTCCCACACTTATTCTCACATGTTGCAGTCTATCCACCTTATTCTCAAATCTTGTGGACATTATATGCCAAACAAGTGGAATTTACCATATTTGTTTTAATGAAACATTTTAGTTTACCAAAGTGCAATAAAACTTATTTTTTAATACCCACAAGAAACTTTGGTTTGAAATATATTTTAATTTCACAAATATTTATCTTAATTTACTATTATATTTTACACATTTATATCAGATATCCAAGTTTTATATAGGTTTTATTCCACTCAAAGAAAGACAAAAAAATTTTTCTTGCATTGTTAGGTTTCAAAACATGAATAAAGCTAGGTAAACTTCTACTGTTTACATTCATTCACTAAAGAGTATAATGAGTTCTTGCAAATGTTTTGTTTAGTTTTCTTAGCACAGAGCTATGCAGTGGTATTGTCTGTGCTTGTTTTTGGCAGCAGATGAACCTTGTATTCTAAATTATATGCTCATTTTTTCACTTCATTAGTCCACTTTGCAGAAAGGTGTTATAAATGTGTAAATAAGATAAAGGCATAATTATTAAACACATTATAAAAGTAGACAAATTACATGAAAGTTAAAATTTTTGTTTTTTATGGTTTTACAATACAAAGCTACTGAAATTTGCTTACGATTGATAACCAAGCCTCAGTGATAGAAAACCAGTGACAGTACATAATTACATGTATTCAATACCCATAATAATAAGTTATTTTTAACAGTTAACAACGCTGGTAACTAATTTAGAATGATATTGATATAAAAATAAAAAATAAATCAATTGGAGAAGGTAAACTATATCTTGTCAAATCTTAGCATTATGCAATATTTGAATTGGAATATGCAAGAATAAAATATATTGTGTACACTGATTAAATGGAAAATACCCAGTGTCCTGTTTATTTATATTCAGGGCATCACTATGTCTTTTTTTTTAACTCAGAAAAGTTAAAATTAGTGAAACATTTGCTGTTGACATTTCTTTGTAATGTAGATGTAGGTCTACAAACTGTAGTTTAGCTCAAGATAACTGAAGTTTTGGTTATTTAGCAAGTGCAATTTTAAGTGATTTTACTTTCTTTTTATTTAAATATGAACTTTTTTGATTAAAAATAAAATAATCCAGAAGCATTAATCATTTTTACCCCACATTTTTTTTAGGAAATGAAAAATTACCACTAGAATGAATAACTGTTATTACAAGTGACATGCATAAGGCTGATTGATGCATGTAAACACACTTCTTATTACAAGATTACACTCTGTAAAAAAAGCAATAAAAGACAAGCACACAATGGAAGTTGATCTTACATAATTGTTTTAAATCATTTAATATAATAGTACTTATTACACCCTAAATTCTTGAATGAAAGATTATATAGATGTTTACTTGGCTTCATTGAAAAGAAAATGAAAACTTTCAGATTTAGACCTCGGGAAATTAGCTGAGGGATTTGGACTACTTAAGATGCCAAACATGCCAGAAGTGAAAAGACAAAATGTGGAAGGCTTTGTTGCAACTAATGTGGATATCCAGAGTATTCCTTTCAGGTTTGTACCTTGGTAGTATTTTATATAAGTATCTTTACTAGTGTTGCTCTTTACAAATGGTTACAGTAAAAAATGTTTTCTTTTCTTAAAACTGAGCAGAAGAAACTCACAACTAAATGTTAACTTGTTTGTTTAGATAATAAAAATACTAATATTGTTATACAGAGGGTTGTATATTAAAATGATTTTGGAGCTCATCACAACCAACAATCCATGTTGCCACATCTGGACACGTGAACTATCTGACGACCATACAATAGCCCTGCAGCATAGTTTTCATTGTAAAATAACTGCCGTAAAGCTGTTATGTTCAAAGCACACTACTCCTCCCTGTTCAGCTTTGAACAGCTTGTGTACATGTGACTTGTATTTCATTTACCAATGAAGATCCTTCTTTATTATGGTGTGTACTGCTGCTTGGGACACATGGGTGGAATTTGTTCCTGACCTTGGATTCTCACCTGTTAAAAGACTGCACTTTTCTTATCATGAATGGAATGTGATTTTTTGCAGGCCTCTTTCTGGATGATTCTGGTTCTCCAAGTTGATATATATTTCTTTGTTTTCCAATGTCAATAAGTGAAAGGGATATTCTCATATTAGTGATTCTAAATCTTCAATCTCAACACATCTTTATGATCCGAGTTTATGAATATTTTACATTGGAGTAGGATTATTGCACACCATTTCCAGAAGTGATTAGCATTTGGTGGTATCACACTATCTATGAAACATCAGAGTGTCAAAATATAGTTCTGGCATTTCACCACAACAGTACAATGGCTATGATTGTTACATGACTTGATGATTTGCTTATTCAAAATACTTTTAATATAATGTACTCAACCCCATGTAGCCCACAACAAAGCAAAATCAGAAGACCTTGTATCATTTGATCAAGAGTTTAAAAAAACAAAAATATAATTTTCAAGATGGGTCTTAGTTCTGTTAATTGTGTCTGGCATAATCTCACTGTAAACAACATGAAAGCAAAATTAAAAAATATATACAATATTCTTGACAGGACAAGCCTTTATTAATGTTGGTTATGTCACAAGCTCAGAAATTAGCATTTTAGCAAAGAGCCTTTATTATTTGTTGTTTTATTGGTTAATTCTGTACAATATTAGGTTTACAGAAATGCCTGCTACATTTTAATAAGCTGTTTTTACCCATTTATTTTAATTCCCACTGATATCTGCTTGGCTTGTAATACTGATTATCAAAAATTTGTATTGCAGCATTTTAGGACCAGTTTTTTTTTTTATTGAAGTCTGGTTTGAGGATCAAATTTATCCACATCAGAACATAATCTGAAATTTTGGGACAATATGACCAACCACTGGGTTTCCTTTTTGTAAAGTGGAATGACTCAAAATTGTAAAGAAAGCCACCTGGTGACACACAGTACTCGTATATTATGTTTGAAGTATGGTTTAGTTTGATTTTTGTATTAGTTTAGTTCCTGAAAAATCTTAGTGATGCCAACAGGTCATTACTACATACTTATTATCACATTAGTGCACTTTATTATATTGCAGTATGTATATAGTAAAATTGTAGCCATCATTTTTAATTTATCTTGTAATAACCAGTCAAAATGTTATGTTGTTGTTACTGGTTTGCACAGATTGAAAACTGCTTGAATTTGGGGAGGTACCTAGATATTGTTTGAACCTTCAAAAATTCTTAATTTTTGAATATTTTGTTCAGAATTTGCATTTTTTTACCTTGAAGTTTATAAGAAAGGTTATTTATAACCAGCAATTGTATTTCAGGCTGATCTTTACATAAAACATTCCACAAAATTTAACTTAAAACACTCTTATGGTCTGTAGATCTACCTGTAACAAATACATATGGCTTATTGTCAGTAAGTAATGTTGATAATCACTTTTCAGAAGAACAAAAATGTAGAAAATGATTTTAGTCTTTTCATACAAAGACAACAGAAATATGAAGAGATTAGCATAATAGTACCATGTTCTCTTTAGAATTACATCCCTTATTTCATTGACTGAGAGTAGTAAATATATTTTGGAAATTTAAATGCTTGATATATTTGACTATTTATACTCATTTTATGGTAATATTGTCTATAATTATAGATCTAGGTATGTGACAGATCATATTCCAGTGGTTAGAGAAAGTGCTTAAATGTGTGAAAGTAAGTGCTTAATTTAATTTTGCGGTCACCTTGGCAAAAATAGTTGGGTTTACACTTTTAACTAGAAAAGTAATTCAGTGCATAAACAGATAAAACCATTTAAATGGGTTACTAGTAAAAAATGCTGTGTATATTTTGTGATAGACTGATCAGTCTTAAGTATTTGTAAAATTTTCTTCACTCCTAAGTTAAGGGAAAAAACCAAAAAACTAAATTAGTGGTGCATGTGTTGTAAATGTTATGACCTATTTCACTAAATCAAAGAATAAATATAATTGTGATGCAACAGTGACACTAACAATCCCTGCAAGTTTGACTTCGGGTCCATTACTTCAATACTTTAAACCCTTACAAAATGCTAGAGCAGCTTCATGTATAGAATGACAGCTCTGGATTAGGTGAGGAATTGGATAGATCTAAAAAAAATGCTAGATTTGGAAATGTTGGATCTGCTCCTATCATGAAATAAGCAAAGAACTGAACAGTTCTAAAAACACCATATTTGGGAAAAATCATATCTGTCAAGGTGTCATAAATATATCAGGTCTGTTGAGATACAAGATAAAGCATTTAGTACTTGGGTTTGTACACGTGACATTTATGATAGTTTTGGTAAAAATTTTAAGTTTGTTTAGGCCTTGAAGGAATGTTTTATAGGTAATAAAGATTAATTTGTAGGAAAATTTTTTTTGTGTAGATTAAATTAGTTTGTTATGTAAGGTTGATTTACCATACCATAGTTAACATTGGTAAAGAACAAGTAAAAACATCTGTATTTACTGAAAACTACTGTACACATGCATGTACAAAATATTTGAAGTTTCAAATACTTCTTCAATTTTTCTCATTTAATTTCTCTTAATTCATCTGATTTTTAAACTTTTCTTTGAAATCTCTCTCCTTTTCCATATCACTTGTACATATTTTCTACCAAAAAAACAACAATTTGAATTTAACCCTACAAGTAGGCTGTACACTGAGTCACCATACTACTTTTAGGGTTAGTCTGACCCTGTGCAACAGTGGCAGAACATTTTATGAACAGAGAACTTCCTTTATCTAATATTAAATATTATTCAGTAGATTAATTGACTGAGAGGAGCAAATTCTAGAATCCCTGTATTGCTCAAGGCTAGTCACTAGACTTTGCTAAAACGTAATAAATTAATTCATGGGGTTGGTGATATATCTCAATATATAGTAACTCTGCTGCCAAAATAACATGTTCTGTGAATAAACAATACCATTAAATAAATAATGTGTTAGAAGTCAGGCCAATTGAGCCAAAACTATATACAGATTAAAATTTCCTAAGCAAAGCCCATGCAGAGTTGTTTTTCCCCATATGTGTGTATAATACAACTAATTTTTTAATGTCATATCTATTTAAAAGTGTTGACCTATCTATATAGAAGTTTTCTAGTCATTGATTTATTTGGTGGAAAACAAATTCTGAAAATGAGCAGTAGAGCCACAGCAACAATTGTAAACATCTTTAATGAATGTTTCGGAATTACACTTATTTAATCTTAGCAAATCTAGGAAAATATTGAATTGAACAATCCTCAGTATAATTACTGATATATAAAGATACAATGAGTAGTTAGGAAATTAGAAGATGAGTTCAAAAAAAAATTTGTATATAAATATATATGTGGAAGCTGTAAAGCCACTTACATAGTACCTGATGATGACAAAACCTTATCAAAACGTTGTACATTTGCTGTTATGTTCAACTTATATTAAAGTTTTTCTTCATTACACATTCAAGCCGTCTCCAGCCATTATTAGTCTCAAAGTGGGTTCCTCGTCACCGAATATTTAATGAGAGTTTCAGAATTACACATATTCCAACTTCAGCATAATTACAAATAAAAAATACAATGAATAATGTCAGGATATTATAAAACATTCAATTTCAAAAAAGAAAAAAAATAATTAGTCTTATTAAATATATTTACAATTGTTGCTATGGCTCTACTGTTCATTATCAGACTTTTTCTAGTCATTTAAGAAATTACCAAAATTTTGATTAGATATTAGAAATAGTAAGAACTAACCTGATGAATAGGATAAAGTTATGTTTGAATTTTTTATTTTGTTAATCTTATTATCTTATATACTGATAAATTCCTAGTCTGCTTTCAACGTAATCAAAAAACAAGATATAATTCTTTGTTAATCTAGCTAATACATAAAACTAATAACCACATGATCAAAATAAAAGTGATGTTAAAGCTTTTAAAACTTATGATGCTACTGGTACTATAGAAGTAGTGGTAGTATACTTAAGCCTAGAATTTAAGAGTATTAGAAGCAAAAACCAGGCCTACTACCAAATCATATCTATAGTTATCCAAGGCAAAAATTTTGCTATGTACATTCAATATAGGCTAGTATATTATTCAATAACTTTTTTGTATTTTCTATTAATCATCTTGTCTTACTATTATTAATGTACATTGATTGGTTATATTCTAAAGTTTCTGTTTATTTATGTTGGGTTTTTTTTTCACTGTATGTTATATACATGTCATACGTTGAATAATCTGCTTTATGTTATGTATGTATAACCTATGCATGACCACATGTTGTCCATGCAATAATAATGTTGATCTGTTTTTAAAATAAGCATGATTTAGGTTTATAGCAAAACGTGATATATATTTATAATTACTTAAAATTTCATATTCAAAAAGTTTAATTGTTGACAAGTGTCAGGATGTTTGTATATAGGGCCGGGATTCTTTTACAGCAGGTGTGTGCTAACTTGTTGGTGATAAATATGAACGATAAATGGACAGCACACTATTCACTATCAAACATGTGTACAAAAATTCTTTACACTATATAATATCACAGTTGTATCTAAAACTCTAAATAATTCTATTTTCTTGTCAAAAGTCCACACAAGCTGATTCAGTTACATGAGAATCAAATTGACAAGACAAATTATTTTTCTCTGCTCTGTTTCTTACTATACAATCTGTGATAAATTCAATCACATTTACCCCGTGGGTTACCACAGTTGTATCCAGAACTTTAAATAATTGTCTTCTTTTCGTCAAAGTCCGCGTAGGTGAGTTCAATTACTCTAGAACACCCTTTGATAAGACATATTATTTTCCTTATCTCTGTTAAACTATGAAACTCACTTTAAAATATCTCCTCTTTTGGCTAAATTAACGATCACATCATGCAGCCTAACTTCACTTTCACTAACCTAACATTTTCTGACTTAACTTGCACTCACTTAGTTGCAAATATATAAATACATTGCCCAACTGAGGCCTAGAACTTTCTACAAACTATAATATGCTATGATGTAACAATTCTCACTTAAGGAAACAAGAAAAATACAGAAGGTTTGAGTAATGTAACATCAAATTACAACAATTGAACAACAAACACAATGCAATGAAATTTGTTCTAACTATCACCTTTAAAATAATTACTTTTACCACACTTGTTTTGAAAACTAAATAATAACTCTTAAACTAAATAGTCTTGTATATCCAACATCAAGTATTACTTTCACATGATCTTGCACATTGATTTTCTTATGCACTTCATTATTTAATATCCTAATATCATTGGTAGTAAAATGTAATAATTTAATTCGTGGAGGTGGTGATGTATCTCAGTATATGGTAACCCTGCTGCCAAAATAACATGTTCTGTGAATAAACAATACCATTAAAAATGGTTTCAGTCTGTTAATCTACAACATTTCTGTATGTAAATTATTGTGTCACATATAATTGAGTTATTATTTGTCACTAAACTTGCATGTCTCTTTAAGTATGTCTTTAACCACCTGCTGGTTGAATTGTACTTGTTTGTTTACTTCAAGGTTTGCCATAAAACCCATGTATTATGTACATATTTTTATTTAGAATATAGTTGAGCAGTAGCAATCAGATACCAATGATTGCCATGGTTAGTAGCTTATACTGTCATCCAAGTCTAATTACTATAATTACTAATTGGGTTTTTCCTATTTTTTTTTTACTAATTGTAATTTTCCTTTATCCTATTCTACTACCATTTCACATGAATTCTGAGAAGTACTGTGTGTTGGAGCAAGAGACAATATTTGAAAAACAAGTGTGCTACCTACCATATGCAATTCTTTTCAGGACTCTCATAAGGACAACTGCAAGATAGCAGTTGAAGCATGGGGTTAAGACTAATTGTTAATTAGTGACAAAAAGTAATTGTAACTTGCCTTAGATGATTATATACTTCAGGCTAATAGTCTTTATGGTAATGAGACATTTAATGAAATGTTCTTTAATTTTTTCACACAATAAATGCTATAAGGATCAGAATGTGTAAAGCTCTAATTATAAGTATTTCTATTCACCTGTAGGGACAAAAGAAAAGAAAAGGAACGTCAGAATAATCTGAAAAATTTTCATAAAATGGGCCCCAGGAAAAAAGATTTCAACTTGACAAAAAAGGTACGAACTTTGTACTAAAGATTGTTTCAGTAATTCTGTTATTAAAGTTATTGATATTTAAGTTTGGTGGTTCCTTTTATCTCTAACTCCCACCCCATAGCATAATTATTTTTTTCTACATATTAATAAATTTTGATCTGAAAATGCTAAAACACTTGTGCACTTGGAAATATGTAAACAAAATATATTTAACTAGTAACAGAAAAATTCCTATCTATAGTCTGAAATACAGTTTATTTTTCTTCATTCAGTGTTGTACTCTTAGTTCATTTGTTTCTGTGGTTGAGTGAAACTCTGAAGATTTATAAGTGTGTATAGTGACAGTTAAAAGAAAATGTACATTTTTCCTGATTATAACATGGATATACTTGTGTTGTAATGAGTCATACTTGTGTTATGCCATGCTGTCCTTTAACTGCATCTCATTATGTCTGTGAGGTATTTGTGAGATACTTGCATTATCTTTTGGGCTTCCACCTCACAAGTAGTAGTGTTACACTTAATAGAAAGTCACAGGTCAGCCTGGCATGGCCTGGTTGTTAGGGCGCTCGACTCACAACCTGTGGGTCGCACATTCGAATCCCATTCACACTGAACATGCTCACCCTTTCAGCTATGTGTGTGTGGGTGGTTATAATGTGATGGTCAGTCTGACTATTCATTGGTAGAAGAGTAGCCCAAGAGTTGGTGGTGGGTGGTGTTAACTAGCTGTCTTTCCTCTAGTTTATCACTGCTAAGTTAGGGACTGCTAGTATTGATAGCCCTCATGTAGCTTTGTGTGAAACTAAAAACAAACTAAATGAAGTCACAGGTCTTCCATTAGATGATGCTACTAGTGACTTTTTCAATATATATGAATTTGGGAACCTGTTCTATGCGCAGGAATGAATACAGATGGAATTGAAATAACCTCTACAGTATTGCCAAATTCAATAAACATTGTTAGTGGCTGACGTGTAGAGTCATGTATGCAGTTCCTGCACTGAATATTGTTAAAACTTAATATGTGGCTGGAAATTTGAATAATTAATTTCAGTTGTCAAAGCATGTTGCTCGATGAAAGTTCCAGTAAGTGGGCCGAATGCTCGTGAATAACAGTATTTTAACGTAGAGGAAAATCCATGTATAATTCTACACAAGTAGTAATGATATTATTTACATTTTTACTTTATGCATAGTCTGTACATGCACAATATATTTTTTTTTACGTTCACTGAGGCTATCATATAGTAGGTGCAAAAACATACTCACTAACCATTAACTTACTCATACTTATGTGCACAATACCTATGTAATACCTGTGTCAGAACAAGTGCAGACTGGATGCCACAGCATGGTCACGTGAGTTGCCTGTGTTGCACTCTTGGGTCTCCCATATGTTTGCCTAAACTCTCATAGCTATCGCTGTAGATAATTTTATATTGTGCTTTTATATTTATTAATTCCTTTTCTCTTTACACAAAGTTGCAGCTGTGCTACACATGCACTGTGGCACAAAATAATGTACTTTTGGTTAAAAGGCTGTAATGGAAACTTTCAGGTCAGATATGTAAAATGGCTAGTTGAATAATTAATAGTATTGTAATGTATCTATATTGCAATCATACTTGTTTATTAATATATCAAGACTGTATTCAACCCTCCTCAGCACACCTTTGAAAAGTTACATTATGGAACACCTGGGTTTCAACCAGACCCCAGTGCAAGATTACCATTTTAATAAGCTCTGGATTGAAATTCCACAAAACACTTGCATTACAACCTTTATTTAGGTTAGCATGCAATGTGAACAGCATAAATATTATTTATGCTAGAGGATATATGTTGACAAGGCAAGGAATAGCAAAATTATATTGTTCCTCAATATACAAGTATGTTGTATTAAGCCATTGCTTGTACAAATAGTATATCAGAAAAATGCCAAAGGTTTATTTTTCTCCTATATTCAAGTCATTATCCACCAATATATGATTAGATTACCACAATACTGCAAAATTCAACTCAAAGAAAACTGAAAGTGTATGTTGTGGGTCACCTTGGTTCCGACCAGACCCCAACACAAATGTATCCTTGGCTATGGGTTGAAAGTTCACTAAGAAGGTTATTTACAACAATTATCAAACAAGGTTTCTGTAAAATAGGACATTATAAGCAGTCATCACAAAGAACACTTGTTGAGGAATTAGATGCACGTACATGCTCACCATAATGATGTTATAAACAGAACAAATGATACCGTACTACTTTGATGAATTATCCTCTACAACAGTCTATATAGTGAAATAAACATTTAAGAATTCGTTTTGTGTTGTTACGAGGAGAAAGAAAAGAAACAAGCAGAGAGGCTATAGCAGTGGTTGGAGGAGAAAGAATATAAACAAGAAGAGAGGCTACAGCAGTGGTTGGAGGAGAAAGAAAATAAACAAGAAGAGAGACTACAGCAGTGGCAGGAAAACCAGCACCACTGGCAACTGGAACAAGAAAAGAAACAAGAAGAAAGACTCCAACAATTGAGAGAAAGCCAGCACACACAAATGGAAAAGATTAGTAAATTTCAAAGTGAATTAAGTACATTAAAGGATGATTTACTGTCTTTTACACAAGGAGGATATATTAGCCATGAACCTAATCAGCCCCAGACAACAGGAAGCCCCTTCCAGACCCCGCAGCTAAACCCTAATGCAAACATCTTCAGTCCTGTCAGAAGTCACATTCCAGACATGAGTGTCAGCAAAATGGGTGATCTAGTATGAAGGAAACCACAGGAAATCGATGGGAAGGCACCGTAGGAATCATATAGAGCACAATTTGAGCTCCTGGCAGAGATGAATGGATGGACAGAGGAGCAGAAAGCAGTGTACCTGGCAACGAGCTTGAAGGGACAACCTCTGGAAATGCTTGGACACAGTTGTCAGCAGATGACAGGTACAACTATAGAGCACTGGTAGCTGCTCTAGAACTCAGGTATGGAACCCAAAATCAGTCTGGAGTCTACAGGGCTAGGTTTAGGACTAGAGTCCGTGCTAAAGGGGAGAGCTGGCACAGGATTTGGAAAGTATGGCACACAAGGCCTACCCAACTGTGCCACCCGATGTCCTCAAGCTGTTGCTGAGGGATCAATTTGTAGATGCCTTGGACAGTCCACAACTGAAGATACAAGTAAAGCAAGCACACCCATCTACTATGCAGAATCCTATGTTAAGTC
>NW_013666698.1:269416-270525 GCF_000517525.1 Limulus polyphemus
CTATGGGGCTAGTTTTACCATTAGGACAGACCATGCTGCATTATGCTGGTTAAGATCATTAAAGGACCCATAGGGACAACTGGCACATTGAATCGGAAAAAATAGACCAGTATAATTATGATATTGAATATAGAGAAGGAAAATCTCATGGTAATGCTGATGGACTGAGCCAAAGACTCTGCAAAGATGACTGCAGACATTGCTGCAAAAGAGAGGTTGAACTAACCAGGTGTCATCACGCTGAAGTCAAAGCGACTGAAGGAGTTAATGATGGTGAAGTGGAACCAAATATAGATATTAAAGCAGAACAGGAGAAAGACCAAGATTTGAAGCCAATAATTGATTTTCTAAAAGCAAGTGTTTTGCACTCTGCTTGGGAGAAGGTGTCTAGCTTAAGCCCTGTGACAAAAAACTATTGGGCACAATGGAACCAGTTGAAGCTGGAAGATGGTATTCTTGTCCGGAGATGGGAAACTGCAGATGGGAAAGTTACGACCTGGCAAACAGTTATACCGAGAAAGTTACAGGAAGTTGTGCTGCATCAATCCCATGATAGTTTAACAGGAGGACATCTCGGAGTTAAGAAGACATTGAGTCACCTACGACACAGATTTTACTGGATAGGTATGAGGCAAGATGTGGAAGAATGGTGCAGGACCTGCAGTACATGTTGTGCTAAAAGGGGAACTAAGCATAAGGGACGTGCTCCAATGAAGTTATGTTAAGTTGGCACACCAGTGGAAAGAGTAGCCATTGACATTGCTGGTCTTTTGCCCCAAACTCGTGCTGAAAACAGGTACAATTGTGTGGTGATGGATTATTTCACCAAGTGACCTGAGGCATATGCAATACCAAATCAGGAAGCTACAACTGTAGCTTCAGTTATTAGTGATTTCTTCTTCAGATTTGGTATGCCATACGAACTGCATTCAGATCAAGGCCGTAACTTTAAATCATCCGTGTTCCAAGAATGCTGCAAGTTGTTTGGCATCCGAAAGACCAGGACAATGCCACTTCACCCACAGTCTGATGGGATTGTAGAAAAGTACAATTGGACACTTGTACAGGAATTGGAAAAGTTTTGTAGTAGCTGCCAAGATGACTGGGAT
>NW_013666698.1:270719-275589 GCF_000517525.1 Limulus polyphemus
TAAATCCTTATAGTTTATATGTTATTTTCTCTACCCTATCTCCAAACGGGATCGATCAATTCGACCGGCCACGTAACCACAAAAAAATCCAAATAAACCTAAATTAACCTCTTATTTTTTTCTTTGTAGAATGACTTCAAATTGTAACATGAAACTACATTCGTTTATCCTAAGTAGCTCTAAGTTTGTAACATTATGCATCTATTTATAATTAAATGTTATTGTTTTATTGTCCTTTTCATTGCCCTCTGAACCATGTTTAACTACTATCTATGCCATTATATGTTGTAAATCACTCGGGGGGAATGTACAGCTCACGTTATGCTATCGAAGTACATTACCCACAAGCTGCTTGCGTGCATTCCTCGTGAACCATTTTAATTATATTATTACTTATTTTATCTAATCTAGTCTTAAATAACTTAAAAAGATCCATATGATTAGATTTTAGTTACTTTTATAATAAAACCAAGAAATAAAGTACTTACCCAATCTTCTTTTTTCTTGCTGTCGATTTTCGATGACACTTAACTATACTTTTTTATACTAATGGTAGTAATGAACAAAATAATTTTTATTTAATTAAACAATGCTCCAAAGAACATAGACTAATAACATTCAAAAAGTAGACAAATTCACTTACCTCTGAAAATTTTTGTAGCCTTCTAACTATGCGACAAGAGCCATTACAAATTCATCCAAGCTAGTTGTTAACTTTCCCATGGGAACAAATCTTATAGTGTGAGTGAAATTGACAATATTCTGTTTAGAATACAATGTTATACATTTGATAGATGAAAACCTTGACTTTTTATAGGTTATAGGTAATATATAATAAAACGTAAGAGAGAACTATCAATGAATTGTGAAAGAGAGGATGTGACAGGTGGGTTTGGCAGGAGGGGTCTCATTTTCTATTTGATAGCTCTGTAACTGAACAAAATTGAGACTATAAAAATTATGGTTTGTCTGAGCAATAACGATTTTATAGAGAGTAATTTTCGTTTAATTTCATACATTTTCGAGGGGTGATGGATAAAATGGGGATGATGACATGCTGAGACAAAATGTGTCATGTGGGTCACACTAGTGTAAATTCAGGATTTTTAAAAATATTGCCTTGTAGAATTAAGAACTTAAAACTTGTATACTATTAAAATATGAATTATTAGCTCAGATTTTATGCTATTCTAATTGGTATAACATAAACAAAAAGTAGTTTAATAAAATTTTGAATTTAAGACACTAAAACCTTGTTTTACCCACTATCATGCCCCAAGTTGAACAAAAAATGCAACCTGGCTAATTAATGAATGAATATTTGCTGTAAAATTGTTATCAATCCTATAAGTGTAGCTAATGGTTTGGCAGCCAATTTTGATTTCATTCCTTTAATTCATGCACTCTATCCTTTTTTGACCGTACCTTTTTTCACACCTAAGACATATCCTGATTGATGATCACTGAATATACAAGTATATTATATGGCGTCACAGAATTATATCAGTGAACAATGGTAACAAAAATATTTAATGCTAATGTAATTGACACATCATTAGCTGTTAATATATCATGTGGAAAGTTTTCATGGTATTGATTGCTGTTTGATAGCTGACTTGATATAAAGTATATTATAATAACATTGTTAAGTGTTTCTTACAGTCAAGAATGTTTTCTGCTGAGTGTATGGGTTTATTGTTTTTTAATTATTGTATGACCAATAATGCTTGAAAAATTAACAAATGCAAACAGTAATGTTTTGACTTTTATTTGATTGTAATTTATGATAGCTGATAGCAAACTGTGAGTCTTCTGATTGGGCGAAAAGCTGCAGACTTATTTTAGATGCTTACAACAGATAATAAAACATTAATATATATCCCAGATAAATCCTTGCCCAACAAATGTTCTAATTTGAAAAATATTCTTTGGCTTTTGTTTCTTACAAAGTGAATTTTTAGTATTTTCCTTAAAACATAATAATGGCAGCAAGAAATTTAATTTGGTAAACAACACTTCTCTTTTAATGGTCATAAAAGCTTTTAGAAGGATGACATACATCTTTAGCCAAGTTTTCATCACTGGGTTTCTGCCATTTGTTCTTGAAAGCAACCTTTGACAAACATATTGTATGATAGTAGGCACATATAATTGTTAATCTCTTGCATCTTGGAAATTTATTTTTATTATCTGTTTGATATCTTTCTACAATTAAAATACCTTGAATTTATAGTAAAATATTAAATGATAGTAAATGTTCATCATTTAGCAAAATTTTAATATTTGATATTTTGACAGATGTTTTGTACCTTATTATATACAGAAAGTTAATTAAACATTGTAAGAATGATTTGGTAAATTTGGTGATGTGAGCTATAGCATATGGGTGATAGAATTAGTTCATGATGAATTCCTGACCATTTGACAGTGTCATTTTTGCACTGGAAGACTTGTGGCTGGAGGAAGGATGTAATGATAATGTTAAATGATATGGAGCCGAAGAATACAACATTTTGAAGAAATGAGCCTTTTGTGTCCTTTACATGTGAAAACCTACAGCAGAGCATGTAGTATACATATAGTGATAGGCTTCAAAACTGTTCCCTAAGCCATCCCTCATCTGCAAAGTGTAGAATGTAGTTATAAAAGAGGATCCTTTGACCAAAAGTTATTGAAACAGGAACTGTTAGGAACAGGAATGAAAACAGGGGCCATATGTGTTTTCTTGAATTTAGTCATTTTTGACATTACGTCTTTACATATTTATACATCTTGTCTCACTTGATTCTTTTGTGCAAAGAACTGTTATGTGGCTACGAACTTGGCATTTTATGTGACTTTTTTTTTAAATTATTTATACTTGTACTTTACTTGCTGCACTATTATCTGGAATATTTTGTGCTGAGTCTGCACTAAGTCATGTTACTTGTATAGATTAAAAGTTTTTGTTTGTAGTTAGATTTGCAAGGAAATCAAGAATTTTGTTAGGATTTACTGAATATTATTCTGCAAATCTGTTAGATCTATTTATTTTTAGTGCTTGAATCTCTGTTTTCTTAAGTTATTATCATTGTACATAGTAGAACAGAATTAAAATTGCACACCATTGCTAACTCTTTGATTGTGGATGTTTTAAATGAGCATGAAATTTTTGCTAGCCATACAATGTATATTGCACACTTGCATTCAACGGCCGGAGGTGGACTGTACCCTATTCGGCAAGTCAGCAGTCAAAAGTGGTGGGGAAATATCAAGCACAGTATTATATATATCCTGAAATATCTTTTCTTCTTTGTATTTCTTTGTGTATGTACTCTTATAGTATAGTTAATTGGAAATGGTGTTCAATAAAATGATGGACTTTGAATAAGAATTTCTGTTGTTGTTTTGATTTTTTCACTGTAAAAGATGCTAAGCAGAACATTGCCTTTACAGTTACCTAGACTAAAGAGTAAAGAAAAGATATTTGGTAAAAAGGAAGTAAATACGCTGAAGCAGAAAAGAAGAAAGACTTGCAGTTGGAGCAATGATGAATTAGAAGACCTAGCTCATGATGCTCGCTTGATTAAAAAGCTTAGAAAAGGAAAGGTAGAGTAATATAAACTTATAGTTATCTGCATGTTATAACAAGTATGTTTCAGGGAGTCTTAATTACTTATACCTGCATACAGTGTGTTATTTTCAAAACTTAAATTTTATTGGTATCTTTCTTAAGTAAAATATCATTCATTAAGCTTATACAGGTGTTAGCTTAAAAATGTTTCAATGTCTATTAATGCTAGATACTTAGCCCTATTATATTAGAATTTGAGTTCATAATCGAAATTATACAAATATTTATGTCTACAATATATATAACCTCATAACATGCAATGTATATTGGTGACAATTATTACATCATAGTATATGGTGTAACAGTTAAGTATATGAGTATTAAAAGATATTAAGTATTTAGCATTTAGTAAAATAGGGTTTTTCTTATGAAAACTTCTATTGTTTTATGATTCTACTGCTTAATAAGTTTCTGTAACAAACTATTTTCTATGCCACAAGCTATAGCTTATGATTTATGACTTTTTGAATTTATGAATAATAATAATAATTTTACAGAGTAAGACAAATGTGACAGTTAAATAATCATCTTACCTAAGACAAACACCAAGTTTTTTATTTTGTTTTTGTATGTCAGAGTCTTGAAAATTCAGTCAAGGCAACTTGTGCAACAAATAGGAAATTAAAAGCACAATAAAAACTGCATTTGACCAAAAATATTATACACACCTTTTTTACCTGTTCTGTCCTCTGTTACTCTTCAAATTTAATTGAAATTTCTAAACATTTTGAGAAAGTTACGGGGAAAAAAAAATACTTCTCTGCCTGTGTAAACATCATGATTTTTTTTTGTAATATATAGCTACAGGCCATAATCAGAATGTTTGAAAGGAGATTTCTAGTTTCTGAGATCAAAAGCCAACACATATTATGCAAAACATGCTAATGTTACAGGAGTTGGGGGGGGGCATGGACCCTAGAAAATCTGTAAAAAAAATAGGTGCTATGAGGTTAAATCTGGAAGCAATTTTGCACGAAATGTAGCTTAACTCTTTCAACCCAGGCTTAGTCCCTGGGACCAACCTCATAACCATTTTGTGCTTGTTATAGTTTTCATGCTATAACTTTTAAATTAGTAAGCTTAGCTCTTTCAACCCAGGCTCAGTCCCTGGGATCAACCTCATAACCATTTTGTGCTTGTTATAGTTTTCATACTATAACTTTTAAATTAGTAAGCTTAGCTCTTTCAACCCAGGCTCAGTCCCTGGGAGCAACCTCATAACCATTTTGTGCTTGTTATAGTTTTCATACTATAACT
>NW_013666698.1:276340-287752 GCF_000517525.1 Limulus polyphemus
TATGTATATATAGATTATTGCTATTTTGAAATAAGTTCTCAAAGTTATTTTTCCTAAAACATAGAACAGTAAATAAAGAAGTAAAGCTAAGCCTTTAAAAGTTTTGCACGTGGAGGATATGAAACAAAACATTTTTTACTGGGTTTTATATATACTTTTGAATAACTAAAAAAATCATAAATTACTACATCAATACCATAGAATTCCATTATAATTTATCAAACTTAGTAACTAAGCTGTATATGGGTCTAAAGAATATGAAATTTCGAGCAGACTAGAGACAAAACCTACCTCATTGAAATCTTGATTCAAAAGAATAAAATGATGGAAGGAAGGTTAGAAAGGCTGAGAAAACTACTAGGGGGACATTCTGAGCTTCTGATTGGTTATTCATGTCATGTATAGAAGTAAGTGTATATAAGGGAGTGTTTCCAAAAATGGAAAGAGGTGAGCAGGGTGCCACTGTTTGATTTATTACATGAGCAATATCTTAGCAAATAGAAAAGATAAGATGTTCTTATTTTATATTCTAGCTTGTCAGTATTGGTAATTTGAGTTTCTAATTCGTATGGAACTATAGACTTAGTATTTTGACTTCACAAGCATTTAATTTGAACCAGTGCTGCATTCAAAATACCATGACACACAAAAATCGATGTTTATATGGGTTTTTAATATTTACTTTTAAATTAACAAATTGAGTAATATATATTTCTAAAATTTGAATTATAATCTACAGTTTGATACCAAACTTATTGACATAAATTCATGAAATAGTAGTTTAATACAATTTTGAATGCGAGTCAACAAACATGGCCTTTCACCTGTGAACCATCTTGAAAGGGTTAAACAATTGCATGGTTATTCATATAAAAACCACAAACAACCAAAACATTAGATACCATAAGCAGCTATTAATCTATGAATTAGTGTCTTTTTAATGTTCTCCTATAGCTAATACATTTTCTTTCCTTAAAAAGCATCAAAATTGAAAATTATGAGTTGGAAGTTATATACAATGTATTGAAGGTCGTATGCGATGAAGAGATGTATAAGCATTTTTTTGGTTCAGCTCTTGATTCAGCTGTTATACCTAATAGTTCATTGTTTTGTCTGTGGCTCAGTATTAGTATAATTTTCTTATTAAGAAAAGTGACTTTATTTTACTAATAAAATGGGAAAAGTTATTCTTGTTTTAGTTCTTGTGGAAACTCCAAACATGTGTTTGTAGTAATTTTTGTTCAAATGAAAGCCAATGAGAAATTGAAAAAGTGTATACATAATAGGTTCTAAAATTGGATCTTGATTAGAAATATGTTTTGAAGTCTTAATCACTTCTTTGAAAGGAATGCAAGCATTAAATGATTTAATATTCATATTAAACAGATGACTTTTCTTAGTTGCCTTCAACATAAGTTAATTTGTTAATAATGAGTGGGATTAATATTTGATATAAGTTTAAACAAAATGATATCAAATAATTTGTTTGCACCAAAATATGGGGAGAACAAATATTGAACAGTTACAGGTGATACAGTAGGGACGACAGAGTTTAGATTTTGTGATGCACATGGAGTGTCCCTTTCTTTTTAGTATGTTTCATTTATAAGAAGCTCATTGGTATGAATGAAACTGCAATGGTATGATGTTATCCAAATATGGAAAAATCTTTGCATCCTTGATGTTTTGTTAAAAACTTAGCATAACTGGTTTTTAGTCAAGTAATTCTACAATAAACTATTTTATAGTTTTGGTTTTACCTGAAAAGGTATTTAAGTTTGAATGTTTGCAGTGGAATTTACAGAAGATATTGACAGTGCTTTTTTTTTTGTAAAAAGTGATATATTTTTCAGGAGCAGAAGAAAATATGTTTCTTTAAAAACATGTCAAATAGGATTTCTTAATGTTTTAATTCAACAATTTATGGATATACAATCATGCACTGAATTGAGCAACAATGGACTAATAACTAAAGTTTTACACCCAAATATTTTGTACTATTTAACATGGTAGTAGAACAAGTTTTTAAATACACTAAACGTATGTATGCATGTTTATTGTTTTTGTGAAATTAAAAAAAAAGAGATCAATCAAAACAAGTGATAAATTCAAGCTAGTTAATTTTAGAACATTATAGCCAGCAAAGTATTGTATATAGTCATTTAAAACAGTAAATCAGCATATAGGAATCATTTGAGAAGCTGAGAACAAGAAAAGTGGTTATGATGCTGTTGGAGTAAACAGTATTTCAAACATCTTACTTTCTAATGTTAGCATGTGTGATAACTTGCAGTTTGAAACCTCACCCACTGTTAAACAAGTCTCTTTAGTGTACAGAAGCTGCAAGTTACTTATCAAAACATCACCTTTTTCATGACTGCATGTGTGCAAATAAAGTTTAAACAACATTTTTTGAAAGGCTTAATACTCTAATTGATTTAGGCTGTTTTGACATCTACTTAAAGATGTATATAATATAATTGCATGTGTGATTGTTGTGTTGCTTTAATGGCCAATCTTTTCCATTTATGTGACCTAAATAACATTTTATCTAAGAACACTTTAAAAGTAAACCTTATTAACTGCTCTAATGATACACTACAACTTAATAAATTATGAATAGATCAGAGAATACAAGAAATAGTCACCTAATTTGTATATACATCTAAGCAACTTCCATTGAGCAAAAAAAGTATTTTTATTTATTATATATTGAATTTCCATATATTAGCACAGCATTTATAACTATTTGTAGAACATAAATTTCATAAGTAAAGTCCTTTTTCTGTTGTTAAGCAATTGTTTTTTAAGTAAAATGGTGATTGTTTCCAGATAGGTCACTTTCATTACTGTCTTCTGAAATAATTGAATAGTTGAATATCACAGCACTCCAACATTTGTTTGCTGATGCTAATGAGATACAGTTTTTAACTTCCAATGTCCTTTGTACCTCTGCTGAAGCCTTATGGCAGTAGAACCAATATACTCAAGTTTACAACTTGGTCATGTATAGAGATTTCTGCATAAAGTCAGTTTTGTTTTTAGTGGGAATTATGGTTCTTGGTCTGTTTTACGTTTTAAAGATACAATTAAGTCGTAATTGTGTGTAGTTCCTGTGAAGTATTTTCTTCATTTTCTTTATATCAACACCACCTTTGAAATAATGAACAAAGCAGTTTTTCATACTTAATGATGAGAATTGTAGAGCTAGGGGACACAAGTGCATATCTTGGAAGGGTAGGAGTTATCTTCAGCTAAGACCATTATATTTGTGTGGTAGATGCAGTTAATTTAAGGGAGTTTAAAGCAATCATTGATAAATATATAGATGAAAAAGGGCTGGCTTTGGGTGTTTTATTTTTACTTTAATATTGTATAGTTAATGGAGGGGATGTCTTAGATTGACCAACAGGTCCCTTATTAACCATATATATATATATATATATGTAAAGTGATACTGTTCTTACAGTTTTGGGGTAGTTTTATGACATTAAAAAAAGCATTCCAACTTTGAAACTTTTGCTGATAGAAGCTTAATATATGGCTTAATATTTTAAGAAACATTTTTTAGAAATATAAGGTAAAATTGATCTTCAAGGATAAAAGTCAAACAAGGAAATTTCATCCAGAAATCATGCAGAAGCAAGAGTTCTTAATGTAGGAATTTATTGAATGTTTAATATTTCTCATTGTTATTTACGAGAGGTTGGATTAACCTTTTAAGATGTGTTATATTATTGTTAGTACATGATACTCCAGTAAACTAGACAGAATGAGTTTATGGATATTAAAAATATGAGGGAAATAACTCTGATGTAGTTATTTTTTTATTTACAGATGTTCATAATGAAAAGTAACCACCCTCTTAAAATTACATCATGAAAGAATAGGACAATTATTGTTTGTTTGTTTGTAATTATGCACAAAGCTACACAGTGGAATATCTGTGCTCTACCCACCACAAGTATCAAAACCTGATTTCTAGCATTGTAAGTCTGCAGAAGGACAATTAACTATGCAAATAATCAGGATAATTAAGAATTGCATATAACTGCATTATGTTCTAACTAAAGTTTCTCAGGTTTCACTTTACTGCTGAAAGTTTCGATATATCAGTATATTGATATCAACTGAGCAAAAATATGCAAGTTTTATATTTGTATGAAATAAATACACCCAAACATTCACATTAATACATAAATACAAAACTCTTAAAGGCAGAACCATGATTATATTTGATTTTCAACTGTTCAAATACCTTAATCTTCATAATAGAGTAACTTTTAGTATCTCCATTTACAACTTGATTCTTAAATTCCAGCTACAAAGTATCTTTAGAAGATGTTGCTATTACTCATGTATCTGCCTTTGTAATTTTGCACATGCCACTAGCCTTGAGCTATCTCCCACCTAAGATATGTGTTATAAAGTGAACTGCACTAGTGTAAGATGTAATCATCATGGACCATAGCCCTCTATAAATAGGATGATGAAACATCTTCCATGCACAGTAGATCCCCATAGAACTTGCATTTGAAATTAACTTTATTCTTATCTTTGGCACTGTCTTTAATGGAAGCATTTCTTTAAGTTTAACCTTAACCAATTTTGTGAGGCTTATGCTACCTTTAAAGTGTTCATTTTCTTTGGTTTCTTTTTAGTTCATTTTAACTTTGATTAGGCTACACTGCCACTAATAACTAATAAACCAAAAAAAATCATCTGCAGAATTGTTACAAAAAACATAATTCTCAACTGACAGTGACTACTATTTCCTCCCAAGGTTCTGGCTAAGTTGATACTTTGTTTGTGGCCATTGGAGGCTTATTGATTGTGGGAGATGTTACTACCATAGTTCATTATGTCATGGGCTCTGTTGCCTTCTTTGCTTCATCTCCCCATCCCTATCTTTAAAATATGTTTTCCTCTTTCTGAATTTAACAATGAGGAGGATAACTTTATTCAGCTTTTTTGTGTCCTGCCTTGTCCCTATTTACTTGGTTTGTCTATTGTTGGGACCTTCTGGTACATGATGCTCTTCTCTCTTCCATTCGTCTTTCCCACTCTGGCTCTTTTCTTATCCATGAAGTTTTCAGGGGTATTTCTAACACTGTGACATAAGTCCTACTTGGTTTCTCATCTCTCACAACCTCATGAGTCTATGCCCTTTCCTCAATCCCATGAAACCCCCACTTCTCTCTTTCCCATTTCTCATTCCTCTACTGCTTCGTGCCATCCCTCATCCCACTCGATTGGTGACTCCCTCTTTTTTCTACCCATTCAGCTCTGGCCCTATAGGAGCACATCTATTCATTCAGGTACTTATACACATCTTTTCTCCTCACTTATCATCACTTTCACCTCTTTTATCTTTTACTTTTCGTTGTTTTGATCCTAAGCCTCTTCAGCTTTTTGAGGTTGAGGTATCAGATGTTTCAAACATTAGAGCCATTGAGAGAATTCTTTGCCCTCTCCAGAGTTTTATTCTCATATTTTTTCTTGCCCTCAAAAAAAAAGACAAGATTGTTGGCATCCTGTCATCAATCCTTCCTCTCATAATCACTGTCTTGTGGTCCTTTAAAGATCAAAGTGTCAGATAACTGTATATTCCTATTGCCCTGTCATCTTGTCATTTCTCTCATTTTGTTCACTAGGATCAGGTGTAACAGTTTTGAGCTCTCCCCTTTTTCATTGTTTTGGTTCCTTATGTCTTGAACCAACTCATGAGAGCATTTGCTTGCTACTTCCACAGTCTTGGACTTCATTTCCATTATGATATGGACAACTGGCTTTTCCACGCCTCTTCTTGGGAGGAATTCTTCTTGACCACATTACTTCTCCTCCAAAAGGTGGCTTGTTTTTATTGGCTGGTTAAATTTTCCAAGTCTCTACCTCCAGACCATCCTGTTGTTGCCTTAGGTTTTTTTTTTACCTGGTCGTTGGACCAACGAGTTTCGATTTGTACCATCACGGGCTATTGAATAACTTTGTTGACTACCTTCTACATTTTTTGCTATGAATCTGTCATTTCCTTCCTTGTCCTTTCCACTTTGTTCTGGTCCTTCCTAATTCATTTTCCCCATCATCCAGTGCTTTGCCCAACTGGAACTATAATGTAGTTCTACAGGTTCTTACCCAGGTCCCATTTAATCCTTGATCAGTTGCTCCTTATACCATTTCTGTGCTAAAACCTATTTCCTTCTCTTTATGGTCATCCTAGATCTGATCTTTATGGATGGATACTTCCCTTACTTTGTTTCACAGATTTTCCTGATTTTATTCCTTGACTGCTCATTTCTTCTTAAGCCTTGAGTGGCTTGGTAGGGAGATCATACCTTTTCTTCCATATGTCTTCCATCAATCCTGGCTCTCTATGGTTGTACTAACGCTGATTGCTTTTTAATTTGAGTGGTCAAGTGTTACTTGGCATGGATGGCTCCATTTTGGGGTTCCCACAATAAGTTATTTTTGCCATGGGACTCCTCTCCTCTCAAGGATCTCTTGTCTTCTGTGCTTACTAGATGGATTTGTCAGCTCATCCAAATCATCTATTCCTCCCTGGATAAAGATGGTCATTGGCTATGCTCATAGGTCTAGGTTTCTTCACCCTATTGAAATGGGTCAAAGGTCATGTCAGCATGTTTGTTGACTCACATTAAAAATTTTATTGAATTACTATTTTATGAATGTATGTCAGTAAGTTTGGTATCAAATTGTAGAATATGATTCAAATTTTACTTAATTGCTTAATTTTATAGTAAGTCTTTGAAAAATTCCTGAATATTGATTTTTGTATGTCATGTGGTATGTTGAATGCAGTATTGGTTCAAATTAGATGTTTGTGATGTTCAAATACAAAGTCTATAGTTTATTACGAAATAGGAACTCAAATTATTGATGTTGACAAGCTAGAATCTAAAGTAGGAACCTCCTATCTTTTCTATTTGCTGAGATATCGCTACATATACTGAATCAAACACAGTGGCCCTGCCCATCTCTTTCCATTTTTGGAAACACTGGTGTACACCTGCTTCTATCTATGACGTGTGAATAACAAATTGAAAGCTCAGAATGCCCCCCTAGTGACTTTCTCAGCCAATTTGAAGTATTCAGGTGGCAAATTTGTTCTTTTTATGTTAGAACCCAAGCAGTTAGGTTAGACTTTAGTGGGTTTGAAATTTCATTTTTTTTTTAGACCCAAATACAGCTAAGCTTGATATATTACAGTGAAATTCTATGGTATTGATATATGATTTTTTGGTTATTTTAAAATGTATATATAAAACCTAAAAAAATATTGTTTCACATCCTCCATGTGCAACATTTGATAAGGCTTAGCAACCTACAGCAAGCAGCAAAAGAGTACAAAGTTTGTAACTAGAAGAGATAATTGTTTGCTATACTTCTTTATTTACCGTTCTATGTTTTAAGAAAAATAACTGAAATTTAAGAACTTATTTGTAACAATGTATATACATATATAATGTTTTATAACTGAAATGTGACTGTATTTTACAAAATACTAGTCCACTAAAAACAAAACCATGACAGGTCACTATGTAAGGGCCATTTTTATATTTTGGATACAGTAACATGAGTGCACGTGCACTGCGTCATTGCAACTTCTGTAATGTTAATTAGGCATAGCTGAAAAGTCAATATAATAAATATATAATGTTATGAGATTTGAGGTATTTAGACTAAACATTTGCATTTTTATATTATCATTTGTAGTAATTCTAGAATGAAAAAAGCACAATTTATATTTATTTCATAATTTTTTATGATGGTTATGAGGTCGATCAAATCGACCCAACCTGTACAGAGATACAATAATGAAAATAACAGATAAAATATCAAGTTTTTTTCTAAAAAAGCATTTGATAATTATCTGAAGGTTATAAAGATTTGGCATGTGAAATTTGAAAATGTTCTGATGCATAAAAGCATTTTTAATCTGAAGATCAAAATTACTTTGCATGTTGGATAGTCAACATTTAAAAAGAAAAAAGGAACAATAAAAATATTAATTAAGAAATGTTTAAACTTAATTAAAAAAATATGATATTTTGCATACCAAAGCCTTGTAATGTTTACTAATAATCTGCAAAATTTTGTAAAGATACGCATACATTATCAAAAGTCATGAAGAGGTACCCGACAGGTTCTTATATATTTCAGAAAGAGAATCATGAGTCATGTTGTGATGTGATAAAGTTATGAGAGAATGAGGTCTAAGTACTCTTTTATTCCACTGAAACTTTGTGAAAAGTATATCACGATAAACGTTTAGTTAAAAGATTAAACTTATAAGTCACGTACAGATACTTGTTGTAGCCTTCTCTCTTCAGTAAAACCTTATATAAAGTACAGAAAGTTATCTTCAGCTACCTGTTGTACTACCCTTTATTCAAAAAGCTTTTAAGTAACAAAGTAAGTTAATTGTATTTTCCTTTTTATTTTAGTCTATTGTAACATCATTTAGCAGACAGACATATTATTTACTGTGTGTTTAAGAAGTAGTGTTTAACACTGAAGTTACTTGTACTGATTATCAAGTTTACAGTAGTATATTTCAAATAGATGAAAAGTCTGTAGTTTGAAAAGTTCAATTAACACTGTTCATACACTTACATGAACTTGAGGACTTTATATTGTGACAAGATCGTATAATTTCTTTTTTGCATATTATGCTGCTCTTAAATGAATCTGTAGAATTTAATGGAACTTAGTAACCTGAATAATGGGTCAGTTAAAAAAGTTCACTTTCTTCTATAACTGAAAACCTAAAACATCTGTTGTTTGACTGAGAAGGATAATTGCTATAGTTGAAACATCACTCAATTTGATATGAGGTTTTTTGATACTTTAAAATAATGAATATGGTTAACATTAATGCAATTAAAGAACACAGTATATACTATTCTGTGTAAATGGTTGTGCAAATCTGTTCAGAGTATAAGAATAGAATTTACAATGTTGATTTTTAAAACTCAAGATAGCACTGTCCCTTAAAACTGGGCAAATTTACATGCTGAGGAAACACTGTTAAACACTTCTTATAACCTTCAAGTTGAACACAAAACAAAAGTATGATGTCACAACCTCTAAAAGTACACTTTCAGTGATACATATCGTATGTATAATTAATATAGCAGGGATAAAAAAAATACATAACATAAACTGTTTGAACATCATAACTTTACTTAGGAATGATAAAAACATGAAAATTTATACACATGCTTTTTGTGAACATCCTCACAGCTTGAATTAAAAACTTTGCAAATTTTATGCAATGCTAACAACCTACAGGCAATTAATTTTGATCAATGCCTTTGTTAGTGGTAATTAGACTCATAACAAGACAATTGGTATAGACCTTTGAATATTAAAAAATTCAAGCTATGGAATAGTGTAATATCAACAAGTGTGCTAAATTTCATGTTGATATTGGCTTTAATGGTGAAGTTGTCATGCTAACTTATCACTGGAGTCACCAATTTCTTAGCATGACAACTTCATTATCATGTGCAATGTCTAGATGTATTGAGGTTAATTGTGCATGGATACATGTTGAAAATATTAATATTTTGTAAGATTTAAGATATTTTTTGTAACTGTGTGTTTTGTTTTGCAGATAAGTAAAGAAGCATTTGAAACCCAGTTTGACTGTTAAAAAGAATTCTTTGGAATCACCTGATAAAACTGTTCTCTTTGTATGATTAGTAAACTGTTTATATATATAGAAATAATAATAATAAAAACCTTTCATTACTATATTCAGTAATTTTGTCTTGAAAGAAACTAGCCTTTTTTACATTTTATGGTACTCGTACAAGTTTTTTTTATTAGCTGTATGTAGTAAAACGTTTATTTATTTTATTCACAATGTTTCACCAGGTTTACCTGGCATCATCAGGTGAGATACAAGAACTGAGGCCAACAGAAGTTAATTTAAAAATGAAGGAATCTTGTGAGAAAATCTAACAATACTAATATACAAGCGTGTGATTAAGCAGTTGCAAATTTAAGTAATTCATCATTTAACTGTCAAATTTACATCTGAATCTAAGTATTGAAATTTATTCTATATACAAGCGAGAATGGAACAATTAAAATAGATATAAATGAATACCTTTGTATTTGTTAAGAAAGTTAGGTTTTTTTATTAAGAGGGCTTTGTTTCTTTTATTTTTCATTTGTTAATTTTGTCTTTGCTGCTGGGGATTTTTACCACAGAAGAATCAAAAGAGTGACTGTTCCTAGACATGTTCAAAAGATGTTAAATGTTCACACAACTTATTAGAAAGCTATCTGTTTGTCTTGTTTTTGCAATCTCTAAATTCAGTTGCATACACATTGCCTGAAGTATCATAATTCATATAATTTTGGATAACAACTGACCAAGTTTTTTGTTTTTTCAGGTAAAAATTGTCAAATTTATACTCTGATTGGAAAAATCATTTTGTATGTCAATTTATGACTTATTTTCAAAGGAATCAATTACTTTATGAACGGTAGTGGGAAGGAAATTGTTTTGTACACAAAACTGAAATCTGAGGTTATCATTTTCTTTTTTAAAACAATCTGTGTTGGAACGTATGATTTTATATGTATGAATAGCACCTTTTAATATACTTAGCTTTTGCATTGCCATTAGTTGTGAAGGGAATTCCAAGGAACATAAAGTTCAGTGTGAGTGTTCTTACAAAATATGGAAGTTTGGAAGCAGTCCGTGTTTGTCTTTTCTTAACAAGAATATTTAGAAATGGCAGTTTGTTATTAACTACTTTTTTCCATAGTGAATTTTATATTTAGGTGTATCTGGTTTAGATGAGAGAAAAACCTGTGAATAATGTTAAATTTATCAAAGGCTGAAAAAATGTCACCCTTTATTCTCTTGAAGAAGAATGGTCAATTATTCAAAAGTGCTTGAATCTTGGGTCTTGTTTGAAAACATTACAAAATGTCATCAACATATCAAAACTAAATAATTGGTTTGTAAAGTGAATTTAAGATGGCAATGTCTTGAATTCATATAAATATATTGGATTTCCCATACTTAGACCTTCAGTTTAGATGTAATTCATACCTTTAATTTAGAAAGTAGAAGATTTAGTGGCAAAGAGAAACAATTCTCTTGTGGTGTTGGTGTTTAGGCAAAAATGAGGATTAGAATAATTTTGGTAACATTCCAGGGCAGCATTTATTGCTTCAAGAACAGTGTCTTGAGTGAAAAGATTTTTAGATCATACTAGACCACCTGTGACCCATTGGGTCACCCACTATTCAGAGTTTATGAAGAATTCAAGCTAATTTCAATATTGCATTGAAATGAAGGTTTATTTTGAGGTAATTTAATTAAATATTTCAATCCATTCATGTTATTCATAATTCAAGAAAAGATATTTG
>NW_013666698.1:288510-299012 GCF_000517525.1 Limulus polyphemus
AAAGTGACCCAAAAAATGGCGCTAACTCGGTAACCCGTGGCCCGATTTTAACGAAACTTGTTTTATTCTGTTTCATTACAAATATTGTGCACTATTTAATTACAGACAAGCAAACAATCTCAGAGTTTTAGTAGTATATAGATGTAGCTAATTGAAGAAAATGACTAAATTCTCTAGGTTTATTATGAAAATTTCAGAATCTTTTATAAAGAGGATGGATGGTAAAGTAATTACCCTCCCTATTGTAACCAGAATTGTCTGGTGTAGTAAATTGCCATGTAGTGCACAAGGTTTTCCTGGTCATAGGCTTGGGAAGCTATTTGAAGGTTGCATAACATTGCATCCATGTCTACATGAAATCAGTTCCCAATATACACTCATTTTCATGAAGTTTAGAGAAGCTTTCTACACCAAAATAACCCCACTTCTGACAACAATATTGTAACATATTCCTTTTATTGGGCAGATTCTATCAAATTATTTAGTAAAACAATGTGAAGTTCAGTCCACATATTATAATACTTACTAGAGGTTACATTCACTTTTATACAAAAAAGTTTTCACCTTCAACAGAAACTGTAATACTAATGTTACCAATGCTTAAATGACACAAATACAAAACACACTAGTACAGAATTTCCTTGCTAGTCGATCAAGTGACTAAACAGGCACAGGCTGTCTAGCACAGTACAAAAACACTCATTGACTACTCACTGAATTCTAAATTGAATTTTCACACACTGATTACTCATAATTATAATGTAGTCTTACTTCTCCATGATACACAAAATTTCTAGATCTATCATTATCATCATGAATAGCAGCTCCTTCTAACAAACAACTAAATTATAATATTGAAAATATAGCTTACAGCAGTATTTTATTTACTGCACATCATAGTGTCTTGCTGTTTTTGAGATGAATAAAATTCAGTCTGAATATTTTTTTATTATCTGTATCGGTTTGAAAAAGATGTTATAACTGCTTTCAAAATGACACGCTTATATTAGATGTCAAATTAGGGTTTACCTTTTTAGTTAAATTTCAAATAACTTGTTTACCTGATGATTTTACTAGATTGTTATAAAATTCTTAACTTAGAATTAAGTTTTGTCTTTGTTCAAACAATATGACTGACTAATAAGGTTATCTCACAAATTAAATTTATAATTAAGGCCAACTTTTTGGCTGGATTATCAGTAGTTATCAAAAGATGTTGCTCCTCCTAGGAAACACTTAAATTTAGTTTTATAGCTGATTTTTCTTGTATTTTCCTGTTTCTCATAAAAATTATTTTACATGCTAAATGAACACTCCTTGACTATTTTCTATCTAAAAAAATGTAGGCATAGCCTACTTATACCCTCGATCCTGTAGGACAAAAATGTTAGAATTTGGTTAGCTTTGAAATAAATGTAATTGAATATGGGTACCCATGAGCAACAGGTATGTAATTCAAATTAGATAGTAATATTCACACAGACTACATTATAGACCAGTCATTTCCCATCCTTTTAATGGGTGTAAAGTTTAATTTTTAGGAAGGTGGCATTTTGAATAGATCTGGTACAAGCAACGATTGTTTGTTTTTAAATAAAATGCATCTGTGTAACACCTGCTTTATCATGTATCAAAATATGCATTTTGAACTGCAAGTTGGGATTAGGATAAACATGCCAAGAGATCCCAGAATATACTTTGTGATGTGCCAGATTTGTGTTCAAAGTACTAGCTTCTTCCAGGTAATTGGTGGCCATGAGAGATTACAGGAATTATAAAAATGTGAAACTTGATATAAGTGGTCTAAATCTGTCCAAAATATATAGGAATAAGTAATGAAATTCACATCATTAAAGAAGTTGTGGAAACTTGCAACAAATATTAAACTGAATTTTATTTTATTACTTAATTCTGCTAATACTGAATCTGTTTGTAAAAGCACATTCTTGGTGGTTCTACCTATATACATGGGATAGCTTTCATAAATATTTATATCATTATGTAAATTTATTTGTTACATACTTTCTTCTACCAAAACATATGCAATGACGACCAAATGACAGATGATCAATAGCATACATTTTGGTCCAAATTATGTAAATTAACCAATGTCTATATACAAAAAGAACTGTTGGGTTTCTAGCTGCTCTCTTAGTTTATGTTGCTATAATGCATATTGCAACTGTTATCATTGTATCAGTTTAATTACATTTGTACATGCACATTTGTTTTGGTTGGTTGTTGAATTTCTTGCAGGCTATCTGTGTTAGCCATGTCTAACTTAGAAGCGATATACTAGAAGTAAGAGAGCTAGTCAACATCACCCACCACCAACTTTTGGTTTACTCTTTACTAAGTAACAATATTATTGATCATCACATTATAATGCCCCCCCATGTTTGAAAGGCCAATTATGTTCAGTGACAGAATTGGAACCTGTAGATTACAAGATGATCACACCACCATATATACACTCAGTTGTTGTACAATGGATAAAACCATTACCTCCCTAATCCTCTTGCAGATAAATGGAAGGTAATATTTAGGTCTCACTTCTGTGATTGGATATGTTCTTGGTTTTGGTTTGCTAGTTGGCATATTATTTTACATGTTAACAGAGATGGTCATACATTTGGTTGGATTTGACCAAATGGTTAGTGTACCATAACTGTGGATCTGAGGGTTCATGGGATGTGGGTGTTCTTTGAGAATGATAGTAAAACCCCTCTATTTGATCAGATGAGAATACTCCATGATTTGGTTGTGAGTGCTGTTGATTAGCTCTTTTCTCTTTGGTCTGTCACTTCAAAATTAGGGGCAGTTATACTCAAAAATTCTAAATGGACAAACATTTATAAATTAACCCTCAACTTTATTCACTTTTATAGCTGGTTGTCATTGATTTTTCACAAAACATCATAATGCAATATATAAAAGAAAGACCACAGCACATGGTTTTGAGACTAAAAGACGTAGATTTCACAAAAAAAAATTGGGATGAATAAGGATGCATATTTGTTTGTGATCAGTGTTCTTCCCTTTGTTTGTATTTTTGTTAACAAACATAATAATAAAAAATGTTCGTTGTGGTAAACGAAATAATAATTTGATCGAAGTAAAAGTTTTTTTTCTTCCCAATTTGTAAAAAATCCTTAAGTGATAGAAAAAAAATGAATATTATTTTTGAAATCTGCATAGCTGAATTATGGAAAATCCATTATTAAAAACAAAACAACATTTGCAAAGTTTATGTTTGTAGGCATGTGTTATTTGTGATTGTTTTGTTAAAGGGACACATATTCATTAAACATAACACTCAGTTTTTAGTTGAATACTGAGAAGTACTCAATAAAAAAAAAATACATTGATAGTAGAAAAAGAAAGTTTACAATTTCAGGAAAAACAGAAAAGCTGAATTTTGCCTGTTATAGCCAGTGTTACAGTTGTAAATATTTAGGTACTGAAGTTGTTAATTTTTATGACAATTTATATTTAATTAGTATATGTTGAACAATGCTGAATATATTTTCAGATCTTAACTGAATGCAGCATGTAAAAAAGCATATAACCAAGATAACGTTGGCTTACAATCGACACTCACTTCAGAATATTGTTGGTAATTATGTAGTAAAGTGTAAACAAAAGTTAATAAAGATTCATTTTCCATGTTAAGCATTAAATTTTATGTTTGAATGTTTGTTAAAATATTGTAAGAAAAAAATCATAAACATACTTCTTGTGGCTGAAAAAATGCCTTAACAAGGTTGCTTGAAATGAGTATGAGAGTTTTCTAATCACTGTTTCTCATAATTACTTAAAAATAAGGTAGTTGTAGCAAGTGCAGGTTTAATTCTCATGTTAATCATATATATTGGATTATGAATTGATCCATCAGAAATAAAAAGAGTGTGAATTCATTAACTTGATAAAAAATGTGTTTAGAAAGGCCATTAATATTTTTAGGATAATGCTAACTTAGTAAATATATTTTCTTGCAAAAACATGTTACAGAGAGATTCTAGATGAAACTCATGACTAATGTATTTATGAAAAAAAAATTTTTTTTAAACAAACTGAAGAATGGTGATTACTGGTGTTAATATCTGATACAATTAACATTAAGTGATAATTGATTTTAGGCATATCCACATTATTCCAGGATGGGAATCCACCTGTCTAGTTTTATTAGAAGCAGTTTCCCTTATAATTTTATCTTTTTTCAGTTATAAGTTATGCCACTGAGGGTTTTGTTTTGTGTGTAAGTATTGGTTATTTCATTAATTTAACAAGTTTATCATTCTCATCTAATATCTGATTAATGATATCATTGTGCATATTTAAGAGGACCTTTGCTTGGTTTAAATCAGTATTTTTCCACGATTCCTAAATTTTCCTATTTTTGTGAGATAAATTACAAGGTTTACTTCTACAATTGTAATTATATAAATGTGAAAAACCCAAACTACTAAAATTAGTTCACATAGTATTAAAAGTTTCCTCAGCAGAAAGTTACTTGACAATCAATAAAAAAGACAAATTGGTATTGAACTGCACTTTTGGGAGGAATTCCAAAGGTTAGGGCATTTGTCAAAACCATTTTTTTTTTACAGATTTAAATTGACAGTCAAATAAATTAGTAACTTGTTTAGAAAACTGTACTTGTTGAAAAGAACAAAAAATGATTTAATGTACAAAGTTAGTTGGATCTGTATTGCAATAAATTTTATTATTCTTATAGTTTCGACTCTTTAAATAATTATAAGTTAACTTACAATTTTGCAAAGCATTTAATGTAACTTAGTTAAATAAACAGATAATTGTATCTGATAACTGCAAGGGAAGGACATGCATGCAAAAATAAGGAAATGAGCTGTCTTCACCTGTGCTATTCTCATGTAAAGCTTAAGACAATAGGTAAATATTAAGTTTATAATACGGGATATTTGAAAATATTTGCAATAGAACAAATTGAATACTGACAGAAAAAAAATACATGGATAATTTACACACTTAAAAACCAACATATGAAATTATTTTAAATAAGACTGGATATAACTGAGTTTTGAATCAACCACTCTGGTTGTTGAAGCAAGGTGAAAGACCCCTTCACTTCCAATACGGTCTTACCATTCACACAAAGCTATCTCGATTTTCTTTTGCTATAAAAAATAAATAAATTTCGCGATCAGCGCACCAATCTATATACCCTATCAATTTCGCGTCATTTCTTAACATGTACATATCACGGGACTACTTTCCACCAATAGTATGGCGCTACTTGTATTAGCACAGCTAACTCCTTCTGATATTCCCACTTAATCTTCACTTTCTCGATTGGCACAGCAATGTTTAAATGTGTGTTATTTCGCACGTGGCTACCATTTATGAACTTTGCCATTTCAATTTTTTTTCCAACAGTTTTATTTTACTGTGTTTGCATTCACTTTATTCGACATGTTTTATTTATTTTTTGCATTTATTTCTTACTACCGAATTATAAGAGCTCTTGGTATGAACTTGTGATCAATGTATCTACAACGGAAATTCCCGTTGCAGTCGGAAACACTACTGGTACGACTTTCATGGAATCTGATTCGATTTTATCTGCAGAGAAGGTACAGGCCTTAATTTTCAGGGAGCTCGATTCATATGTTTGGCCGATGATTTCTTCTTTTCAACGTGACAGTGTTTCTGAGGAAGAATACAATCAATGAGAAGACTATTTGGACTCTCTTTTTCCGGTACCCTCTTACTTTGGTCAGTCACAATCTACACCTCTTCAGGAATTTCCGCATCCTACCAGTTGCCGTGCCGCCACGTCATTCACTTTGGTAGAAGATTGTTCTTCTCCTTTTTTTCTATTGCTTCCAGTTCTCCCAAGGGATTTGTGCTAAGTTTTTCTACATGCACACTTCACACCTGGTTGATGTGCCAATGGTAGGCGCGGCTCTGGTACCCTTTGTGTGGCTTTGCCCTTATTTACACACGGGAGAATTAAATATTTCACGTAGTCAATACTCGAATTTTGGTAAGTTAGATACTTATGTGTCTTTTGTCATCTAAGTTACTTTAGATGAATTGTAAGTTAGATATTAATTAATACTTTGTTTTTGTTGGGTTTTTTAGGTAAATTTAATCGTTTTGTATGTTCATTAATATTTTTTACTTTGTAGACTCGGCAAATTTCGTAGGTTTCGTAGTTCTTTATTAATAAGTACTTTAACTAGATGTGTTTAAATTATTTGTAAGTTACATATCATCACTACTAGTTACGTCTAATTCGTTGTTCTATTTTAGTAATTTTGTTTCGTCATTGTTCACTATGTGCCTTATCATCCTACTGTTCTTCAGTATAGAAATTGTGTGTCCTTTTTTCATCTAGATTAATTTCGAGGAATTGTAAGTTAGATATTGAATATTAATAGTATTATAGGCAATTTTTGTCGGTTTGCACGTTCGTTATTATTATTACATAATTTGTGGACTAGGTAAATTTTGGTGGTTTGTCTATTTGATATTTATAAGTACTTTGTTAAATAGGTATGTTTCGATAGTTTGTACGTTACATATCATTACTGCTAGTAATATATATAATTCATTGTTCTATCTGATTTATGTTTTTCTCGTCATTGTTACTTATGTGCCTTCTTGTCCTAATTTTCGTCAGTATCGGTTTGATTGTTTTTTTTTGTTTTTTTCGTCTAGGTTAATTTAGGTGCATGGTAAGTTAGATCTAGATTATTAATGAGTTTTCTAGGTAATTTTAGTCGGTTTGCACATTCGTTATTCTTGCATTCTTTGTGGCCTAGATAACTAGATGGTTTGTCCAATTGATATTTATGTACTTTGTTAACTAGGTATGTTTAGATAGTTTGTTCATTACATATCGTTACTAACTAATACTACTATATAATTCATTGTTCTATCTGAATAATTTTTTCTTAATTGTTACCTATTTGCCTTATCCTAATTTTCATCATTGTAAAACTGAAATTTCTTTGCTTTGTTACATCGCTGACATGTTTGTTTCCTTCTCATTCATAGGGTGGACTTTGCTTTGGCTCTTTTTCCTACATTCATGAGAGAAGAAACCTCGTTTTCTCCTTGTAATCAACAATTTGGAGTTCTTTCCCACAATGCTTACTTTTTCGATAGTTATTTATTGCTTTGTGTCGAGTTTTCTAATTCAGGGCCCTATTGTTTGGGCTATTCTTGTCTCTTCAAGTGTTTTGTTGGGAAGTACAAACTCTTGCCTGACATCTCCACTGTATGAACCTTTGCACTTTTCTTTCTATGGATGATTGGATCCTGCTTGCTTCTTCCCATTCACAGTCCAGAAACCATACTCCTCTGCTCCTACAGGAAGCAGCACAGGTGGGACTCCTGATAGAAGTGGAGATGTCTGTTCTCCCCCTTCCAATACTCCATTCATTTAGGGGTAGTGACTTCTTTCCAACCTCAGTTGGGCCCAGCCTTCTCCTCTTTATCTTTGGAGCAACTAGTTCACACGTCTCTCACCTCATATTTCCTACAGCTCAATATGTTCTATCTGTTTGGGGATGTGGGCTTCCTAGGAAGCTATCATTCCCATGGGTCAGGCTCATATGCATTTCCTTTGGTGGACACTCCTAGATCAGTGGAACTTCTCCTTGGATCACTGGATTGGTGGTTAGACAGAGAACATGGCAGGGGTTATGCTTGCTGCACCTTGTCTGCATTTACACACATTCACAGACTCATCTTTCGAGGGTTGGGGCCTTACCTCGACTCCAGAGAGATTTCCAGTCTCTGGTCAATCAAGGAGTCTTCTCTCTGTATCATCATTCTCAAACCTTTGGCAGTTTGTCGAGCTTTGTCCCAATTCATTCCTCTCCTATGGGGGAGGGGTTATGATACATTCTTGCAACTCCTCTACCCTTACCTTTGTCTTGGTCCCTATTCTGTCGACCTAAGTCAGACATTGTTCATCCAGGTGTCTTCACACACTGTCTCCATGCATGGCTTTTGTCAGGTCCATTGTCCCAGTCTAGGGACTGACTCCATATGTTGCATCTTTCCTTTTTGAGCCAATAGACATTCTTATATGTCCATTTACCACATGCCTTTACCTTCCACCTTTGGTCTCTTCCGTTACTTATCTTTCCCTACTCTACACCTGGTTGTTTACAAAGATTTACCCAATTTGACCTTGTCTAGTTATGGAGCTGCCTTGTCGATCACCTTTCTATTCTTCTGGTTTTGTCATCCCCCTTTTTTCTGTTCCTTCGAGTCATGCATCCTGCACAGTTTTTGATTTACTTGATTTTAATCTCAGTGTGGTCCTTTATGCCTTTCCCCTTCTTCCTTTGAACCTTTGTCTGCATGATCCTTCTTCTATCTCTCTCTCAAGACATATTTCCTTCTCCTCCTTACTTGTGAACATTGTTGATCAGATATTTCTGCCTTTACTGTTACCTGCTTCCTCTACCATTCCTTTTATGTCATACTGTATCCCGACTGGTCCTTCCTTTTTTCAGATCTATGCCACCCGTGAAGGCTGTTTGGTGTTCTCATTCATTTCCTTAACTTCCATCTCCAACCAGTACTCCCATTTCTGATCATGATTGACTTATTTGTCCATTTGCTTCTTATGATGTTATGTAGCATGTCCTGCCTCCTTTTTGTTCAAGTTCCTGACTTTTATTTTATGGCACTCTTCCGTTTCCCGTGAGCTATTCCCTGTCACATAAAGTGATTGTGTTCGTCAATTCGTTAGGCTGGTGTATTCGGACTTATCCATGGAAGGTCGCCGTCTTCACAATGTTTATTCTCACCATCTTTGTCATATCACAATGTCTTTCACTTCTCACCTTGGACATCTGCTAGAGGAGATTTGCTAGGCTGGAATGTGGACTATTCCAAATACCTTCATCACTCATTATCTGCATGATCTGGTTGTATCTTTTTCTGGTGGATATCATCTCCTTCCCATGGTGCTTCTGCACATGTCCATTTGCTTTTGAGTGGGGTAAGTCTTATCATTTCCTTTTATTTCTGTTTTTATTTTCAGCAACCCTAGTTTTAACCACTGATAATGGGATCCCACTCTATGGCAGGTGTTGCCTGGTCAGGTATGCTTTGGCTCAAACTCGCACCGCATTTACTTCCCCTCTTTTTTTCTTCCAGTGGAGTAGGGAGCCATTACCTCTTCCCAGTTTCCAGTTGCTGGGGTGGTGGACCATGGAGGCTTCCTCCTGCGTGAGTTTAGAATTTACTTTACCATACATACTCATGATTATACACTTATTGAGAAGAGGGCAAAGCTGGTTTCTCTCCTTCCATTTCTCCTGGATGCTTTTTCCCAGGTGGACAGATGTTGGTTGGAGCAGGTCCATCCTACATGGGATCCTCCTTGTAATACCAGATTCGTGATGACCCCAACATGTTCCTATGGTTGTGTGTAATAGAGGCCTCTCTTCTTGTTAATTCCAGTTGCAGGAGATTCTTTCCCTGCTCCTATGGTTGAATTTGTGAGTCTTTGTCTGCCTCGTAATACTGGCAACAGGACACATGTACATTGTTCCTATGGTTGGGCAAATGTAATTCTGGATGCAGGATGTCTTTTCCTGCATTTACGGTTGAATGAGTTATGATTTTGCTTGTAATACAGGTTACAGATATTCCTCTGTTCTTACGGTTGAGCTAAGGCAATGCCATGACCCTGTAATGCTGTATTCGGTCTGTTGTACTTCTTGATCCTATGGTTGTTTTTGGGAGTTTCTTTAGTTTTGGCCAAAAGCTTGCTTACTCTTTGTAATTCCAGTTGCTTGATGTATGACACTGTTTACTTACGAATGGGGTTCATGGTATGTATAACACAGTACACATGTCATAGCCAGTGTGTTGATGTTACAATTTTTTTTTCATCCTCAACCTCCTAATGCCGTGGGCTGGTTATTGAACCTTGTCTCTTCGGTTGAGGTTGTGAATGTTCATATCTAATACTGTTTATCTTTTACTGTGGATTGCACCTCTCCGACCAAATTGCACTCTGCACATCCTTTCCTTTTTTATGTCCGTATCAGATTAATTTCCTACTTCTAGAGCAACATTTGGAAATATTCTTGAAAATGGTGACTTCTAGTTAAACTGTAGGCAGTTGAACTACTGTACCTCCTGCTAGAAAACAACCTTCGCCATCATCATACATAAAATCAGAATCTGTAATAAACATCCACTTATGTCTGCATATAACACTCACATAATTATACAGTCAACCACGGGTGTCTGAAATTTAAGCTTAAGCCTTGTTCTAATATTTTTGAATTTAGAACTTTTCTTGATTAAGAGAGAGGGGTAGGTGTATGTGACATGGCAGTCTTGAACTGTAAGCTTTTTAATTAACTGAGACATTTTTAATTAGTTATAAAATTTTAGTTGAAGTGAGCGACTAATGTATACACCAGGAAAAAAGTTAAGCACCCCCAAATATTTTTCAGGATTGCTTATTGAAAATAAGGTTT
>NW_013666698.1:299949-304685 GCF_000517525.1 Limulus polyphemus
ACGTCGAATCTGAATCACTTGAAAAAAACACGGGGGTGCTTAACTTTTTTCCAGGTGTATATATGCCGATGACTAGTGAAATTAGACTGTCATGAACCACAGTAGTTGTTCATAATAAGGATCTTCCATTTTTAGTTTTTATTATTATTATTTAATATTGTTCCGCCAGCTTATAGCAAAAATGACTAAGTATTGTAATCAAACCTAGACAGTATTACTAAACGCATCATTGTGCATTGTTTAGGGTGGTTTTTAATAGCACGGGCAAGAATTAGCATATATCAATATATATATATATTTATATATATAAAACTGTTCAATCATAATTGAGTTTAATTTATCATATTTTTATCTGTTAACGTTGTACAACACTACTATTATGTAGGAATGGTGGAAATGCCATCCCTACTATCTTGTTTGCATTGTTTTTGAAAGATTGATACTAGCTATCCCTACATTTACTTCCTTTTTTAAAAGTTTTTTTTTTACTTGTATATATATAGATATAAATACCAGCTAACACGCATTACATGTGCATACGTATATAAAACTCATGCGGTTACAAAATCCAGTCCATGCATCATACCAGTATAATTCAGTAGTTCCTCCAATCCAGTGTATACAGATTAACTATACAGCTACAGGGTATAAATATGGTAGTTACATATGTTATACAGGTATATACATAACATGTGGTATGTTGATCACATGCATCATAGTGATCATACACGCAGTACCACTATCAACGATTACATTGTGGCAATGATATCAGGAGCAATAGCCATCCAATCTGCATGAAGCAAATCCAAAGGTTGTCATTGTTTCCCCTTAGAGAGCATCATACGCCAACTACGTGTGTCATTAAACTAAAATGTTTCAAATAGGACACTATTGCTATTATACAGACTTAAGTCCATGATGGACATAAATAAAAAAGTAAAGAAACAATATTATTTAAAAAGGGAGAATATGGTTCTTGAAAAAATACAAAAACAAGATAGGTAGCTTAAATTGAAAATGCAATCACAAAAAAGTAAACAAGCTTAAGGTTTGAAATGTGTTGAAATTATTTCCTCAAGCTACAAATCTCTATCTTAAGTCAATGTCTAAAAGCTGTATTTATTTAGGAGTGTCAAAATAGCTTGAAGAAATAATGTCAACACTATGTCTCAAACCTTAAGCTTGTTCGTTTACTTTTTTGTGCGATTGCATATAATAATAGAATAAATATACGAGTTGACTAGTTTTCCTTGTTAACAGTGATATGTGATAACAGCTCCTGTTGCTATACAAGAAGTTTGGAGAGAAAAATTAGCCGTACAACCAATTGTAATTAGACACAATGAAGACGCAATAGTAATAATTTTTTCTTTCGTTAATATTAATTTGATAGTAAAGAGAGGTTTGTAACCTTACGATTCTTGCTTTATTCAAATATTTCCAAGTTATAACAACAACAAGAAAAAAATCCTTAAAGTCTAACCTCAAAAAAGCTGCAACTTTAATGATTTTTCCATACATAGTTTCATTATTATCTCTTGAGCGTGAATAACCCTTATGCAATTAAGAAGTAAAATTACATTTAAAACTAGCAGAATGTAAAATTATTTTCTGTATTTTGTTTGTTTTTGTACATTTCAATGATAAACCTTTACATTTTTTATGTGAAATTTTAAATAAAGACTGATTCATCAAGTTTCATTTTCGTACTTGCATTCTCACCTAATCCATGAACACGTGAGTAGTATAGGGTCTGGAAACTTGTGCAAAATTGTACATGTTCCACAACATCTTTAATAATGATTTTAACTTCTTTTTTTTACATTTTATTAGGCTTGAAAAGTTCTAGTATTGAGAAGCACCCAAAAAGTTTAAGGGCATTTATTATAATAATGTTTTTTTTTCAGAATTTTTTTTTTAAACGTTGCTAAAATAACTAACTATAAATTACGCTCGGAGTGTGTTTTACGATTAGAAAATCATCGCAACAGACAGTGCTAATGGCTGACTTAATTCTGATAAAATATAAATATCGTCTACGTAATTACTAGTCCGATTTATTTGTAGAATCACATTCTTGGTTACAGTTGTATTTAATTATTATAACCAGTATTTTCTTCGTGAAGTAACTTATATCTAGTGTATTTTCATGGATATTTTTTACTCCAAATTAATACAAATCAACTAACGAAAAATTCTTCGTGCATTCACTCTTTATTTTGCTTTAGAAATTATACTTTTATGAACATTTTAGACAAAATGCTTTTGATGCTTAATTTTCGGTATCTTACCTGAAATTAGTTTATTATTGTCTCCATGGTGTGATATTATTTAATCCGTTTTCTAACAAATTACTTCTTTGTGCCACTTATGCATGATATATCGACTTACGATGTGAAGTACGAGTTTTCGAAATAGTTTACCCATGTGAACACGCAGTGGTCTGGGTTAATTAGTAAATTATGTTCAGTAATTCTCATGATAATACAAAAACAAATCGTATTGATAGATATATAACAGATTGTTTTTTATTGAGATAATTTAAAAACATTTTAAATCGATGACATTGAGTTAACATTTCTTCTTTCTCCCGAACCCTACACCATTTTCAAGTATTATATTTCAATCTGTTACAGGAAACATTTTAAAATTCATTTTTTACCACATTCCCTTGTATCCCACGAAATATGATAAAATGCACAAACGTCTGGATACTTTTGATGAAAGTCTGCTACTTCAATTAGTTGGAGAAATAATCACTACCTTTCCTCCTCCGGAAAGCTTCTTGAATAACTTGCCAACTTTTAGGTGTACCCCGAGATATGTCTTAGTTAAAACGAGAAATTAAAAGATAGCAGGGCTTGTTTAGACGTCTCAAAACCTTTATCATTATTGCTACACTATATAAATACTTCTCATATGTGTTTAGGTTCTTCATACAGATTAGAAATAGCTCGAGTGTTATTCACTTGACTTTCACTACTGTCTAACTGTCCATCGCCAAGTTCACCGATTTTGTCAACTCCTGCTTCAGTTGTCGGTGGTATTGTGTTCTGGAAATCCCAACAACATAGTGAACAATAAGTAAATTACGCACAATTGAATAAATATAAGTTATGTTGAAACGTTTTAAGGTAAAATCGTAAGTAACGGATAAATTATCAAAAAACGTCAGACCTTTGTCAGAAATTATAAAGATACATAAAACATAATTGAAATTAAATAATATTGTGAGGTAAGAGATTTTAAAATTATATTACCATCAATAGAGGCAAAAACAACAGTCATGGCTGCATGTTTGAAGATCATGTCTGATAATAAATTTGCTTTGATTTTGTCTAATACTATTTAGAAAAAAATATTAACGTATATGTAAAACCAATCATAATTTTGTATCTGACAAGATTTTTGGAATGCTTTTATGGCAGTTTTATACTTAATATGACAGGGCTATAATGTACCACGACTACCAGTTATAACAGTTCCACTTACAAGCTCTAGTGTTACGTTTCTTTCAAGGATTGTCACACCTTACGCTACCACACAGTGAATTTCAAGCCACATTGTAAACCATGTTCAAACTCTTATTCCATCTTCTAAATACTATGCAAACTCCAGTCAAATTTAACTGAAACTAATGATTCTCGCCCCCTGTTGACGTAACGTCGAAAATGAGGGTTTATGACTACAATTCAGGATTCCATCTCTGCTAGAGCCCCACCTACGAAAGTCCATTGTGCAGCTTTGTGCTTAAAAATAAGTTTTCCTAAACTATCAGTTTTAAAACTATGATTATTTTAAATGTAACGTTTTCTTCATAGTCACTTTGTACATCAAACAAATATATAAAGAAGCGCATGCATGTACGTTAATATACATTGTTTTCAAGCGTACACATTATCATTAATTCTTCCATGTACTGTATTCGAAATCTGAATATGTAACAGCTTTGAAGTTGTTATAATATTTGATCAGTAAACATTATCTTATTTTCCCGTTTGTAATTGTAGTAAGGCGAGATGAAGTATTTTTGACATGCTGAAGTGCCCCCCAGTGGCATGTCGACTTACAACGCTAGAAACTAGGTATAAGTACTCATGGTGGGTATAGTACAGATAGCCAGTGGTGAAATCACTGGGCAACCTTTGGCTTCAGATGAAATAAACCTTTATTTTATAAAGTTTTAGCTGTACACCTTTATCAAGGGACTGCAGTACAGAAACACACATAGATTTTTAAACTTATAACCGACATTTTAATTCTAGAATAAAGGTATATTACAATTATAATAAATAATAAATAACGTTTACTATTTACACAATTAAAACTTTATTGAAGCCGTACGGCTTCCAATTTAAAACAACGAAAACTAATACTTGCAGAGTGTTGGAGCGTTGTTTTAAAATGGAAGCCGTGCGGCTTCAATAACGTTTTAATTGTGTAAATAGTAAACGTTGTTTTTAACTATTTATTATAATTTTAAATATTACACAAGTGCCGGTAATTCAAAAAGGTATATTATTTACAACTTACTACAAACTGACGTCTTTAATATACATTATAGCTAAAGCGTCGGTTATAAGTTCAAAAATCTCTGTGTGTGTTTCTGTACTATAGCCCTTTGATAAAGGTGTACAACCAAAACGTTGGGAAATACAGGTTTATTTCATCTGAAGTCATATGTCATTAAATTACTCAAGCATGATATTGTTGCGTCATCGAGATCACGTGACAAT
>NW_013666698.1:305414-309336 GCF_000517525.1 Limulus polyphemus
AGCTTTGCGCGAAATTCAAAAACAAAACAATCTTCATAAGTATTTGAAGAACCGTTAACACTTAGCATATTAAGCACAGAAGTTAACTATATCTGAACATATAATGCTAATAATGATTAAAAGTGCTAAAACAAAAATGAGATTTTACCTGCAGAGAGATGCTGTCTTTCAGAAATGTTGGATTTTCAAAAGACACTCCGGTAGATGTCTGCCTTTTATTCCGCTTCAGAACATAGACTCCACCTGCTGTTAACAGAATTACGAATGCAACTGCCACAACAGAACTAACGACTTTCACAGCGATATCTGCCGCAGCTATAAAAATAAGGAAGAAGTGTATCATAACGGAAACATTGCAAGTTTTTACTGTAACCTATATTTCTGTGGTGAAAAGTAGGGAATTCAACGATATGGTTATTTTAAATTTAGTTTTCCTTTTTACATTGAAACATCGTTAATGTATACCATAAACTATACTGTAAATCATAACACTTTATTGGACTTACCATCTGAGTGTTTCAAGAAAGTTGAATCATCTGCAAGAAAGAAGTGTTCATTGATGACATAAGTAGCTAAATGTTTTCCTTACTACTGAAAAATATACTTTATAGTATGTGCCGAAAATTTAGACACCGTTTAAAATACTAACCACTGTATTATTCCTACTGTAGACTTTGGGAAGGGAAAGCGCAACAATGCAATTTCAATTACGAAAGACGTGGTTATACTACATATTATACACATTTGTAGAAATAAGCTATGTATGTATTTTCTAGGTAAGTAATTAGTTATACATTCGGCCTAAAATTAAATCTCAATTAAACTTTACTAGTTGTTTAAGCATATTTTGTTGTTATCAGGTAAAAGTAGTTTTTCTCTAATTTTGCTTCGTATCTGAGCCAGGAAAAACATATGTTTAAGTCATTTTGTTAATGCTAGCATTTACTTTAAATACTTATAAATGGGCTTATCATAAACGTTAGAAGAAAACAAACTGGAAAAGGTCAAGTAGGTTAAAAATGATATATATATATATATCATCACATATTAGTATATACCAGTTACATTTCTGCATTAGAAGGAAGAATATGCTGTTCAACGTGCACTGTTTTAAAAATACAATATATTGGTAGTTGAAATACAAAATGTGGTTTAAAGAGTAAACTACAATCAATTAACATATCTTATAGCACATATATTATTCGAACAAAACGGTTGGATAGGTTATATTAAAAAGATTTTGGAGCTTCACCACGTCGTCACAGTTCCTGTACTCACGTCCGGTCATGCTCTATTTTACGATCGTGCACCTTGACAATAAGCCCTGCGGCGTAGTTTCCATCCCCAAACACTCCGTTGTAAGGCTGTTATGTCCAAGGCAAACCATTCCTCCTTGCAGGATTTCTATAATCTATTCAGCGTACAAGGACGACGGTTTCCCAGCGCCTGTTTCAAAAGTCCGATTGCATAGAAATTCATAGGTGAGTTGACAAGCACGTCTTCATATGGAATAGCATGAATATCTATTCCATTCTTTAGTTGTTTGAGGTATGCGACGATTGAACAGACATGTTGCGGACGCAACTTACGTATTAGCGACATGTTTCACTTTACCAGAAGAAGTTTCTTCTTGATTATGTTGCTTACTGTTGCCACTGACCTTTGTATTCGTGTATTCTCACCGGATACGAGATGTCGCGCTTTGCTTACCATAGCTTGTGTATGACTTGTTCCACGTATCTTTCTAGATGGTCCTGGAGCCTAACGTTGATTCACATTCCTTTGTTTTTACAAAGCCATTAAATACAAGGAATATTTCCTTCTTGTAATTCTAAGTCTTCGATCTGAACACATACTTATACGATCTGAGGGTATTAGGGCCTGGCATGGCCAGGTAGTTAGGGCGCTTGACTTGCAGTCTGAGGGTCGCGGGTTCGAATCCCCATCCCACCAAACATGCTCGCCCTTTCAGCCGTGAGGGCGTCATATATGGTATGGTCAATCCCATTATTCGTTGGTAAAAGAGTAGCCCAAGAGTTGGCGGTGGGTGACGACGACTAGCTACCTTCCCTCTAGTCTTTCACTGCTAAATTAGCGCAGATAGCCCTCGTGTAGCTTTGTGCAAAATTCAAAAAACAAAACAAACAAACTGAGCGTATTAATAGCTTGCGTAGGGAATGACTGTTATGTACCCTTTACACAAAAGATAAATTTTCAGTGGCGTCACACTACCTCCGAAAACCTAACAATGTTAAAATGTAGTTTGATACTTTCGTTCCGCCACAAATATATATATCGGCTGTGGTTCTCATCATGCTATCTGCTGTTTTGCATATTCTAAATAATTTTATTATAATGTACTCAACCCTTTGTAATCTGCCCTGATTATGAAAAATAGGCAATAAGCAGTAAAGGGTTTACTCTATTTACAATAAAATAGTTTGTTATAATTGATTAATTGCATAATATTTAAGCATCTCCTCTTTTTTATATATACTGTGTGTTGTTTATTAGTTTAAAGGGATTTACCATAACATTAATGCAACTACTGAAGAGCCGTATGTGCCTCGCAAAATGTGGGTTTGCCACCCCTGGCATACAGTAATCAGTATCAGTGTCTGAACATTGAATTTTCCAATTGATATCCAGTAGAACGAAGCTAGTTTCAATAACACGTCATTTTATAATATGAATCATTGCAATTTTTTATGTAAAACAAAACTGATATACCAACCCAAAAGCATACAATATTTCAGAATGATTTGTTTTTGAATTTCGCGCAAAGTTACACGAGGGCTCTCTGCACTAGCCGTCCCTAATTTAGCAGTGAAAGACTAGAGGGAAGGCAACTAGCCATCACCACCACCTCTTGGGCTACTCTTTTACCAACGAATAGTGGGATTGACCGTAACTAAATAACGCCCCCACGGCTGAAAGGACGAACATGTTTGGGGTAGGGATTCGAACCCGTGACTCTCAGATTGAGAGTCGAGCGCCCTAACCACCTGGCCATTATTAATGAAACTAAATATAAGGGTAAAGCATCGTATTAAAATAATTTGCAACAGACGAAAAAATACTTTATACATGAATTGTGTGCCACCGAATTTGAAACTATTATACTCTAATTGTCATAATTCGTGCATCAGGTGATATGAGGTACCCATGAGGTTTAGCATTTACAAATGAGTTTTCAAACAGGTAACTAAAAATTAACTATTAATATATTATGCAGCGTTTCATCCCTAAACGAGAAATTTTCAAGTATAAACATAATTTCATAAAATTAGTTAGTCACAGAAAGTTATACAACGCTTTGGACATGAGATAATTATGTTAGTATAAATATAAGGGAAGGGGTATTATATATATATTCATTCATTCATTCATCTTAGTTGTAACTGTATGTGTTTCAAGGATTTCAGTCCCCCAATGGAACTGCTGTAATTCTACGGTTTTACAACGCTAAAATCCGGGGTTCGATTCCCCCTTGTTAAATACAGCAAATAGCCTAATGTAGCTTTGCCTAAAAACAATGTCGCGTTTAGAAACAATACTCTCAATGCCAATCTTATTTGAAGATACACAATTGAAAACAAAAAGACAAGTTTGATATTTCATTGCTTATTTTAGTTTGCAACTTGGCGGTACAAAACTCAAAATATGGTTAATATTAAGCTAAAATAAAGATTACCTATTATGTCTCTATGACAGTGAAAGAGTTAATGGCTGGAAAATTGATTGCATATTCGAAAACATTTCCGTATTCATAAACACGTTTACTTTCTTCTCTTATATTAAAAATTTTGAATATTTGTTTATTGTGTCTTTCTTATTAATATTATTATTGTGAAGCCAAACTTTAAAATTAGCCCAACAACAATGCAGTTTGTAATACATTGAAACATTATTTTTAAAGTTT
>NW_013666698.1:309357-329657 GCF_000517525.1 Limulus polyphemus
GCTTTGTGCTTAATTACAAACAAACAATTAATGTTTCCCGGTATGACAGCGGTAAGTTTTCGGATTTACTATGCTAAACTCCGGGGTTCGATTCCCCTCAATGGACAAAGCAGGTAGCCGATGTGGCTTTGCTATAACAAAACACATGAACAAAAAAACCTTGATTGAAATTATGAAAAATACTGATGGCTGAAATATATTTTTTGAACTAGTAATAATACAAAAATTAATTTTTATTGATGAATAATTTATTAAGCCACAAAAATATATTAATTCGCATAAGTAAACAAATTCTTGGTATTATCAGGAATTTTTAGATGATACTGATAATTATCACAAGACGAAAATATTATTAAAAACAGATGTTTCCACACGCACTATCTTCATGCGGTGACATTTAAATCAGTTCGCGACCTTATGCTTCAGATAAAATAAGATTTTATTCCTAAACATTCTAGCCTTCATCTTTTATCAAGAAGCTGCAGTACAAAGTATACTATAAAAATCAAGGAATAAAATCAGGATATATTTTATCCAAGTTCGTAAACTTATTTGAATATGTCAAAAACCTGTATTTGATATAAGTTTGTACGTTTACTTGGATTTGTCTAACATACTTTAGTTAGTACTGCATCAGTTAAAAATGAAACAAATGAATTAATATTATGTATAAACTTAAACTTTAAAGAAACACTGAAATGTTCCACGGAGCAACTAGAACACCCATACACACACGTCTTTCTCCACAAATACAAAGAAAGAGAAATATATATATATGTAGTAAAATGTGTACAAAATTGCAGGACCTAGTGTGCAGTAATACTTTATTGTAACAAACTTTTTAATGTGCTTATAAAGCAGTTATGTGTCTATCCTTTACTCATTATTGACAATATTTAAAGTTATAAGTGAACTGGTATATTAAACTTTCAACAATATACTGTAGGTAATAAACTTGTAAAATATTAGAAAAGACCATGCAGTACTCACATTGAAGTTTAATACATACCAGAGGCAGTGAATTTAACAGGTTTTGTTTTGTCACTAACTCCATAATGATTGCCCGCTTTCACAAAGAGTTGATACGTAATACCAGGCGTAAGGTCGGTGACTTGAAGTACAGCTTTTGTGGTTTGGTTCTAAAGTAAAATATTTCACATAAACAATTTTAAAAGGAACATCAAGTTGTAAAGATTGGTGTTAATACTGGTTACCTCTATTGTGTTGTCTGTAGTTGATGTACATATTATTTTGGTAGCATGATAAAATTAGGGAAATCATCAGAAAAACATTCAAAGTTGAGGTTTGTCTTGCTCCAATATATATATAGTTAGATACATGTTCATGCTATTCACACAAAAGCACCACATTGTTTTTCTGAGTATGAATTATTCTTACGCAGATTTGTTTGATATACTTTATTCTGTTACGTTTTCGCGAGTACTATGACAAGTTTGAGAAACTATGCTGTAACTGATTTGATGTGGCTGATACTTTTCACCATGTTTTACGTTTGATCCCAGCCGTGGCATTTGGATCTATTGATCCAAGTCAGGCCCGTTTGTTTCATTACTTTGTCAGCAATCAGTTCTCTATTTATCTTCTTCTCCTTCACTTCAACCTGCCTCGACTCGACCTTTGCCTTCACGTCTGCCTACCTACCTCAAGATTTTTTCTAAAACTACAGCCCTCTATAACCCTCTAAAATCTATAATCTTTACTCACACACGGAGTGAAGGAAGGTTGCTTAATCTTCGAACCCTTGATGATTAATTATTTCTTTCGAATTAATTCATTTTACATCAAAATAACTGCCAGACAACACGCACACATCATTATACACTATTTCTAATTTAGGGTTGTATTTGTGAAAATAAAAATTCCATTGATCATTTTCATTCTAATTCTTGTTTTATTGGCATTTATAACTTCTAACTAATTTCTATGAAAGCAAAATATTAAAAGCTTGAGTTTATTGAATGTATTACATACATAACAACGTCATCAAAAATTCTCAATATGAACTTACAGAAACTATAAGCAAGCACATTAAACGTCTAGAATCATAAAGAAGTCTGAAATGAAACTTAAATTTGTTCATACCACAGTTTTGAATGCCGCACTATAATACTGATCTGAAAATAAAAAAAAAATTAAGGCAGGTATTATAATATTGTTGCGTCAGCGAGGTCACGTGACTAGTGTTACGCCCCCTGCTTTCTGGAAATATCTTGTACCTTCGTGAATTGTCGGGAGATTACTAGATATAGGGTAGTCTGGTATATATAAGAGGGTGACAACGTGACGGGAAGAATGTATGTAGGTAGTGAGTAATTGATCTGCAGTCATAGGGTATTGTTGAAGTTAACGTTCTTTCGTTATAGTGTTTGTTTTAGCGCGAATGTTGAAATTAAGTGTATCATAAAGTTATATTCGGAAAGAATAAACCAGTTTTATTAAGTAAGGACTTGTGTCGCTAAAGTTTCGTCGGAACGAAGTTACGGAAAATTAATTAACGAACGGAGACGTAACAATATAATATGTTAGAATATATTTTATGTAAACGCAGAAAATGCGTAAATAAACGTAGGATGAATGTTACGTAGGGTGTTTGATTTTTAATAAATTATTCTATACTCACAATAACTGATTGATGGTACAGGTAAAACGATATTTGTCAGATTTAATTTTGATAAGCAATATTAGGTATTTTTAAGGGCAGACATGTACAACTAATCCTTTCACAACGGAATGAGATAATGCCTTCATGGCTAGATTTCAGAGATATATATAAAGCAATGATTGTCCTTTAGGATGTCTCAAGGTTGAATTACTGGAAACGCCATGAAAAATGAGTGATATATACAGAGTTGGTATCTAAAGGTAAATATTTTTTTGTGTGCGTGATTAGTATGGAGTTAAATGAATGCAGTTTAGAAAAGGGAGAAAAGAATAGTGTTTAGGGTGTGGGTGGTTAAAGACTGAGAGTACATTTTTCACTGAATTCTACGTTTGTAAATGTCAGTCCTGTCTGTGTATAAATTCTCAATTGTTGATTATTTGAAATTTTTAAAAGTTTACCCACACATCTTTACTGTGTAAGGAAAAAATGGACCAAATCACACACTTCTGAGTATCATCACGACAGTAAAACAACATATATCCAATGCCTCTCTCCCATATATGTGTGTGTGTGTATGTAAAGAAACTAAAAATAGAAAAGGAAACTTAGTACACCTATCCACTTTGTTCAATACACATTAATCGGATCTGTGACTTCTCAAGACCAAACTTACGATAACATGACCAAGCTATCACAGGCAGAGGCTCACAAACTTTACTTTTCAGTGAAATGTAACATTATCAATAAAGTCCCTATTACCAAAATGAGAAAATTTATTACTTTGTGTAATTTATTTTTTAGAAAATTAAACGAGCCCTAAATTTTGTGTGGTTAATCTTTTAATGAAAGAACATACAAGTTTTTGGAAAGTGAAATGGAAGTGATCAAGTAATGATAATTTTTTTGGTACAATTATGAAACATTATATAACCAAGAAACTAATTGGTACAAGTCTAGTAAAATGTTGAAAAATTTAAATATACTTTGGAAACAAATCGTAAGATGACCAACATATATTTTGATCATTACTGAGGTCTAAGTGTGGAAATCGTCAGAGGTAAACCACAAAAACGACGTTTCAGTTTCTATGCTGCTTTTGAAATTACTTCCTTCATCGTCCATCAAAATGATTCCAATGTCCACAATTCCGCACCCAAATTATTGTTCTTCCAAGGACAGTGAAGGCAAATGATAGCACACAACCTTCACTACTTTACACAGACCTCCTACTGTATATGAAAGTCAACTTACAAGACCGTGCTTAAGCTGAGCAAAGACGCAAAAGTCTACTGGCGCTGCGCTAGGGGACGTAATGGGTATGTGTTCAAATGGGGTTGCTGTGCTTTTAGTTTTCTTGGGCAATTTTTCTCATATAAATCCTCGTAGGTTTGGAAGTGTGGCAGGACGTTTGTGAACTTGTATCTTGTTAGTATCAGGCAACTTCTAATCCACGTTTATTATTTTTATAACAGTGAGAGGAAATAAGGCCAGTTTCATCATAATGACTTTTTGGTGTAAAGTTATATTTGAAATCATGTTGGATATACAAGACTGTTTAGTTTAAGAGTTATTACTTAGTTTATTTAGTGTTTAATGATTAATTAGTTTTCATAACAAGAGTATTAAAGGTTAATTATTTTGATGGCGATAGTTGCGACAGGTTTGATTGCATAACTCGGTGCAAGTCGTATATTGTGTATGCAGTTTAATTGTTGTATTAGGCTTTTGTAATACTGTTGACGTCATCTTACTCGAAGCTACTAAATTCATGTGAATATTGTTGTCACTAGAGGGCTAGATATCTCTAGATTTTTCTGTTGCGTGTTATAGATATGTACACATAGAGAGTGAAAGGAAAGAATTAAATTAAAGTAAGTTAGTGAAAGTAAAAGTGAAGTTAGAATACATAATTGTCAGTTTAGTCATAACAGGTGATATGTAAAGTGAGTATTGTAATAACATAGATAAAGGAGAATAATTTGTCTGTTAAAGGGTGTTCTAAAGTAACTGAACCTGCCTGTGTGGACTTTGACGAAAAGGAGACAATTATTTAAAGCTCTATATACAACTGCAGTAACCAACAGTTATAGTAATGATTTTCAAGTGAATTTCACAGCTTGTATCGTAGCAACAGAGATAGAGAAGGATAATTCGTAGTGTCATTTGGGTTCTAGAGTAACTGAACCAGCCTGTGTGGAGCTTTGACGTAAACGATAATTATTTGAAGCTCTGGATAGAATGTGGTAATCCATGGGTAAATGAATATATCTCTGATTCTATTGTGATAAAAGAGTAGTGAAGAAATTATTCGTCTTGTCAGTTTGGATCTAAGATCACTGAACCAGCCTGTGTGGAGCTTTGACGTAAAATATAATTATTTGAAGCTCTGGATAGAATGTGGTAATCCATGGGTAAATGAATATATCTCTGATTCTATTGTGATAAAAGAGTAGTGAAGAAATTATTCGTCTTGTCAGTTTGGATCTAAGATCACTGAACCAGCCTGTGTGGACTTTTGACGAAATGATGAATTATTTAAAGCTCTAGATTCAACTGCGGTAAACAATAGTGTAATGAATTTCTGTACATACATTTGACTTGTTCTGAATATATATTATTTTAAAACAAGTGGATTATGTGCTGTTCATTTATTGTTGACAGTTATTGCCAACAAGTCATTGACACTATTGTAAAGAATCCGGCCCCTATACAGAAATTTGACAAATCCACTTGGTGGATAATTGATTCAGATTGAGTTAGGATGTGGTTTTAGAGTCCAATTCCCCTAAACACTGATCCAAAAGTTTTCCCACTCTTCCAAATATTACTTAAGGTCTTTCCTTATCGAAAAGACCGATCTTTTGGTTCTATATCCCTTAACAATCCCGCTGTTTGAATGTTTGTTTTTGCAAAGTCTATGAAATATATCCAGCCACAAGACTAGCCTTAGCAACATTTCACTGGTGAATTGTCAGAAGTGCACTACGAACCAAATATTTGAGTGTGGCTTGTTTGTGGCAACTGCTCGCATCTTCGGCAATATGAATTAACATCTGAATATCGTTCAAGTAATGTGGGATTAACACGCTGGACTTGGAGGCAAAATAAGGTGAAATAAAGTATTGGATTATTCAATTCAAGTGTACAACACACAAAAATTCCCATTTGTTTTTTCTTAAAGCCTTTAAAATACAACGTGAAACTAATAGAAGTAGCATTAACATCAACAATATCGATAAAATCCGGTATTCGAGTCTCTACAGTGTACACAGTGCAGACAACCAACTGTGTAGCTTTGCATTAAAAAATAAAAAAAAACAATACAGCATTAATTTAAATACAGACTTCAATAAGTTGCGATAACTAATTATGTTCTAGACATAATGAACCTATTTCAGTCGATTTCTTTGTTTTTTGAATTTCGCGCAAAGCTACACGAGGGCTATCTGCGCTAGCCGTCCCTAATTTAGCAGTGTAAGACTAGAGAGAGGGCAGCTAGTCATCACCACTCACCGCCAACTCTTGGGCTACTCTTTTACCAACGAATAGTGGGATTGACCGTCACATTATAACGCCCCCACGGCTGAACGGGCGAGCATGTTTGGTGGGACGGGGATGCGAACCCGCGACCCGCAGATTGCGAGTCGAGCGTCCTAACCACCTGGCCATATTTCAGTCGAACGTGGCCCAGTGTATCCGAGTTTGGAGCCCAGTTACTGCATCAAAAAGAGGAAAAATCATGCTCCGCACTTCGGCGTCGTAGGTGCATTATAAGAGTAACAATCAAATCTCATTATTCGATTAAAGTACACCTCCACATGTTGCAGTGTTTACTAGCTGCCTTCCCTCTAGTCAAAATTAGGGACAGCTAGAGCAGATATTTTCCGAATAGCTTTGCATGAAATTCAACAAACAATTACTTACAATTTCTGAGAGATGGTATCGTTAACTGTGTGTACACAGATACAGTATACTAAACTTTTTCTTCACTTTAGTTTTTTGTTACTGCTCTGCTGTTATAATGAGTTCGATTTTGCTGCAGGATCGTTGCAAAAAATATAAAAATATGTCTACTAACATTCACATATTTGTAAATATTGAACCGCCAGAAGTCATGAGCAGATAACATATTTTTGCACTTCTTTTTTTTTTCATGTATTTCTATGTTAATACTTCAAAGAAGCATACTAACATGCTGTTATATTAAAGTTTTTCTTCATTACCCATTCAAGCCGTCTCCAGCCATTATTCGTCTCAAAGTGGGTTCCTCGTCATCGATATACATGTTCGATATACACCATTTTTTCTCTCCTTTGATATGGTTAACAATACCCTCAGCTCTACATTTCAATTCATTATTATTTTTAACAGGCTACCACAACCCAATGTTACAAGCAGAAGAAACATAGTCCTCCCTAAAGCTATATATATATATATATAGTTCTTACAGTAGAAACAGAAAACGTATATCCTTTATTCAACAGTGCTATAGATTTAATGTCGCCGTAGACTCACATATCAAGTTGTCACACTTTACTCCACATGGTGGTCTTTGGATTATTTAGGATCAAGTCATAGTTTAATGTTCCTTGAGTGTGATAAACTAACCTTCAGATTTTTTGTATTTGCACCATGATTATTTATCTCTTAAAACCGATCAAGAATTATCCAAAATTATTACAAGGCAAATTAGTTGAATTTTGGGGTGGTTGGATAAGAGAAAGTAAGAAGATACTATTAATTTCAAATTCATGGCATGATGTCACTGAACACACTCGTACTTTCAGCTGTTGTTGCTTCCTACAATGTGATAGTCAGTTCCGTTATTTAGCTTCAAAGCTCGCGTGGTTAGAACTGGCATTATCTTAACTGCCACCCTAGGCAGAAATAAAGGCTACTCACAATGGAGATAATTTAATACTTAACCTCTAGGCAGCCACCAAAGTTGCCTATTTTTAACACCGTGCCTGCTTGTGATATTATATGTTGTTTGCTGGCTGTCTTTCCTTAGGTCAGTAGTTTAAAATTGTGTATGGCTAACCTGAACTTTGGTGTTTAGGCCATTATATACATAAGGTGCTGGCGAGATTGAAAATTCCAATTTTGAAAATCAATATATTTCAGAAGGGTAAAAAAAAAACATAAAATTTGTGTTAATGCATAGCTAATTTTCAATACAGAATTGAGGAATTATATAATTTTAATATCTTCTTAAGCTTATGTATGAAAGGCTATCAATGTTAAATGAAATTGGAGGCCAAACTAATTATAGGATTTAATATCAGTTGATACACCGTACATTAGTGGTTAGGGCAGTACTTCAGACACTGTGTTATGGTTGGCTGCCTCAAGGAGAGGGGGTAGAGATGATGAGGTCATAGTGCCATGCACAAGAGATGACTGCATCATAAGTCTACGAAGTGGCACCAGAGGACACGGCTGTCTTAATGGAAGGGTGACATCATAGTTCTACGAAGTGGTACCACAAGGCACGTTGATATGATGAGCGTGTATATAGTTCACGAGCATACTAGCTGAGGATGTTGTACATCAAGTGATCAACTTTATGATTTCCCTACAAAAAGCTACATTTACTGTAGATTGAACACAAGTTTTTGTTGGTCTATACAAGAGTAAACTCCAATTATCTCAGTGTTTGTCTGCAATTTTATCTGGTTGGTATTGGTATGAGGCCTCAAGGCTGTCATCTGACACTGGGTCCCTAAAATATTTTTTCTTTTCACCAACAGTACTAACACTGCAATGACAACACGCCCAGCATTGTACACCTATTTACCACCAAAATAATGTTTTTATCGATGATCACTAAACTACTTTAAAAGTTAATAACATCTTTCATCTCTGCTAGACACTGTTTATTTTTTAATGTAAGAACATAGGTAATGGTAACTTATGGAGAACTGTGTGATAATGTGTTATGACTAACTAATTTTTGTTACTATAATGAACTTATAACAACTTCGTTGATGTTGAAGATGTAAAAACTAAAACCATATTATATCTAAATAATTACACTTTGAATAAGTTGGACTATGTATATATCTTGATGAGTTATATTTTAAAGAATGGTAGTTTTAAATGACAAATATGCGAGTTCTAAGACAAAAACAGAAAGTTGTAATTTATAAACAGTAAATAATTTCAGAATGTAACATCAAAAATTGAGAATTTCATGAATGTACATTTAGCTTTCTTTATTGTTACGTAAAGTGCATGAATATATAATTTTGTTTTACGGACAGTTAAGTTCAGTGACATACAAAATTCGTTCTTCATTATCAGAGTTAAAGTATTGTGAACGTAACAGCTTACTTTGATTGTCAAGTATATTCTGTAATGATAGACAGTAAACATGTTGGATTTATAAAATGTAGAAGAATAGACATGTATTTTCTTGTATTTTATCGTAACATGGGTTACAAGTGTATACTTTGTGGTGAATATTTTCAAAATGTATAATCATGTGATCATCATCTTTGTACAAATCATTTTGGTGAGTGTCCTATTTGTTTTGTTTATAGAGATGTGTTTTACTTACGCAGTTATACGATTGAACATTTTAATATTCCTCTATTACTACTTCACTGAAGAAAATGGTTTTCTTGAAATGTTTGAAATTTAAAGGTCCTTTTCAGGACCATCACATCCTGAGAAAGAGAAAGCTATGATTGCACATACCATTAGAAACTGATGTTAATAATATGTAATTTATCATGACAGACTAAGCTAGACATATATAGGTCAGTATTTTATAAACTAAGATGTTTTCATAAATAGTATATTAGTGTATCTTGAAGTTTTGTTAACAAATGTTTCAATACATGTTATATATAAGACTGAGATTTTATTTTCATGTACTAAAGTAACACTTTTGTAAAACAGATGCAATATATAAATGAAAACAAAAAACATAAGTTGTGACCTGTATGCAGCCCTACGGGACTGTCTGCCTGTGTAAGTTGTATTTAATGCTTTACTTATAAAGTAAAATTGTAAATACATGGTTATGAAATTAGATTAAATTATTAGTTTGCGTCTTTTTAAGGACGAATAGACGTTAGTTTTAGAAATGAAAAACGTCAGGAAATGCAAAAAGTATGATTAGATATCAAACTAATGAATGAGTGAAGTGTTCTATACATAAAGTGACAGGTAGTTGTAAAAGTATGTGAAGTAAATTATTGGCTATAATATTTGTCTTGTTCAAATGATATGTCATAAAAATAACATGTGTAACAGTGTTATAATACTTAATTCGTTAAAATAATAGTTTTACTTGTAACATTAACATAATTAAATCTAAACATTGATAATGTAATCACACGTTGAGAAACTCTATGATGCGATCATCATGACATCATACCAATGCGCCATCTGGTGCCACTTTGTGGAACTAGCAACACATTTCTGAACAACATCTGTTGTCACTTCCGTTTGTCATGGCGACCTAACAACGCGACCCTTGCAACACACTCTATGGGTCCACTTCGTGTAACTATGACATCATCGTTTCTACCCCTCCCCACCCGCGGTCGAAATGTTTGTGGCGCCCCCTCACGACGTGGCTGGCAACAGCCAGGAAAATTACTGGCATGGTCTGTCCCTTTGTGGCTTAGCAACCTTGAACCTTAGTAATAATTATTATTTGGTCTTGAATTAGCTCATTGCTGAATTATGTAACACAAAAGCCAGGCTAGTTCTAACTTTGATTTTGGTAACTACGTGTTTTATCAAGTATTCTTTTCAGTATTGCTATCTTTTTCTGTGGTTGCTTTCTTTCACTTAAGATATTGTAACTGTAAGTTTATGGATTCGTTTTAGTATGTTTATCGCTTATTAAAATAGTAATTACAAAGTTAAAACACAACCAAAAATACCGGGTTATGCTCAGATCCAATATAAAGTGGGCAAAATAAAAATAGCGAAGATTTGACACACACACACACACACACAAATATGTCCCGATATTGGTAAATTGTTATATTATCTTTGTGGCATAAATTAATGCAATAAAATCGATTATTTAACAAATAGAGCTTTCATAAAATTAAGTCAAAATATTTTTAAGTGCTATGTTCAGATTCATCTAAGCAGCCTAAGACATAAAACTGCATTTTCGTTAACATGGGTAGTTATTCTTTTAATATTTCCAAATTAATCATCGTATATAGAATATAGAAATCAAAACTTACTGTAGTCCTGCTATCTGAGCCTTCACGTTTCCAGATGACTCGGTACCATTCAACAAACTGTGGGTTTTGAAGAGGTGGGTCCCACTTCACTTGAATTACCCTAGGGCTGAGCTGGGCTACACGAAGATTTTCTGGAGGCCCAGGTATGACAGCTGTCAAAGAGAATTGCACAGTTTTCAAATTGTTTCTTAAAATATTTATTTTATATAAATATTGGACAACATGGTACCTTTTAGTCCATGTAGAATGTCTTGATTCCCAACCTCCCTCAGCAAATAGTAAACTAATCATTAAATTCATCTCTGATTCCCCTCTGTCCAAACTCTAAATGCATGACGTCTTGTCCTACTACCCTCCAAATTTTATTTTGAATACGAAACAGTCTGATGCGTCAATCTTATAATAATTTTGAAAACTTCGATCAGATCACCTTGACTCTTCTCTTTTCAAGAGAGAACAAATTTAAAGATCCCATCCTGTCCTCAAGTGATAACCTATCACTCCCTGTAATCATCCTAGTAGTCACCCTCTTCAAAGTAATTTCCTTTCCAAGATAAGGGAACATAATTAATCATACAACATTTTAAATGAGGCCTAACTTGAAACTTAAGCAAAACAACACGAAGACTTGTTAAATTTATAGGCAATATTGCTATATGTATATAACCCAAAATTATGTTTGCTTTACCATTTACATTAGAACACTGTTTGAAGGCTTAAGAATTGTATCAACTACTACGCGAATATCCTTTTCCCCATTCATAAAATTGAAAGGATACCTAATTAAATTATATATGATGATAACCTGCATGGATAACCTCATACATTTCATAAGTAAACACTATTTGCTTTGTGTTTGTCCCACTAACCAACCGATCTGATTCTCTCTGTAATATCGTATCATCTTCGTCACAACTAGCCAGATCCAAAATTTTTATACCATCAACAAACAAAAACTTTCTGGCTATTCCTATTCAATGGTATTAATGTAAATGATGGATATCAGTAATCCCAGAACAAATCTCTGAACCACCCCTAACCCATTTAGACTGAATTTAGTCACTAATAACAAGTTTTATTTCCTTTTATCCAGCCAACTTGCAATCCATTTAACTAAGTTTTCTCATATGTCAACTGAGGTAATTGTTTTTCAGCAATCTTTCATGCAGCACCTAAATTATTTTACAATTTTCTGAAAATCCAAGTAAACTATATCCACTTCTTTAACCTTATTCACAAAAGACGTAACATCATCAAAAGAGATTAATAGGTTAGTAAGGCAGGGTATTCATTTTCTAAAACCATATTGGCTGTCTAACAAAATTTTGAACATCGTCATACGATCCTGCAAAGCATCTTTTGTCAGACTCTCTAAAACGTTTCCCATTACCAAAGTAAGACTAACAGGTATAAAATACTTTGGGTATTGTTCCATTCCTCTTTAAAAATCTACCTAACATTAACCACATTCAAATCTTCAGGCACCTTCCTTCTGCCCAATGACCTACCAAAAATGAAAGCAAGCAACTCAGAAATCTGGTCTTGAACCGTTAAATCTCTAGGGTAAATATTATCAAGTCCCAAAGCTTTATGTAATTTCAAATTTTTGTACGTTTTTTCTCTAACAAGATCAGGATTAAGATATATATTGTACACTCTAAAACATTTACTCTGAACAAATTCTGAGAGTCACCAACGTCCTCCATGGAGAAAACTTACGAGAAATCATAGTTTAATTAATAGCTCAGCAATTCCATAGTCATCTGTTCTTTGTAAACCCATTTTGTTATCCCTATTTATTTTTTAACTAATTCTTAACTCTTCTGTACTTCTCCAAATCTTCCATCCTGGCCCTCAGTTTAAATGACCTACTCCTATGACATTTATCTTCAATTTCATCATCGATATATTTTGCCACCTAGGCCTATTCCTTCCAGCTGTATCAATTAATTAAAATTGCTCGTTTAAAACCACCTTTGAAATGTCTGAATATTAACAATGACTATTTCACAGTATTAACTGAGTAAAGCTAAAGTTTATTGTACTTATAAAGCCGCCTAAGTCACTACATGCGCTTTCATGGAGGGAATAAAAATTTAACTAATACAACGAATTTTCATCTAAGTAAGTAAGTAAATGACTTTTCCAAATAAGCGTACAGAAAATATCACGATCCTTATCGCTGTAATTCTTTCCCAGAACTCTTCCATTTGTGATCCTAATGATCCCTTTCTTGTACCGAAAAGCATACTAGCATCTATATGTATATAAAATGGACAATGCGCTACTTAGGACATACAATTAGATTTCAGGGTAGGTTTGTAAAGATTCTGATGAGTAATAAAATCGAAACGGGTATACGCGCGCCCTACGCTTGGTATTGCTGGCGCACAAAAATATAGCTAATAAAAAAGAAACAAACAAGTATAATAACTTATGTACAACTTTTATTATTATACTTGTATAGGTATAATATTACCCGTAAATAAAGTTGGAACAAGCTTTACACCATATAAGTCTAAGGATTAATATTAATGTACACTTCAAATACCTGTAAATTCTGTTAATAGAAATTCGATGTACAACAAAAACTTACAGCTACCGTTATAGAAATGTAAAAGAAAAGATGTATTGAAAAGTTTACTTCAGTTTTATTATCAAATAGTAATGCATAATTCAGCTTATAACTGAGCAAGTTCGCATTAATTGGGAAATTCTGTCCATCATCGGCTCTGGCTAAGATCTGAAACAAATTGAAATGGGCGACAATGTCATATTCGCCTAGTAGCGTATGTTCAAGTATACACGTCTTAGTGAGTGATCTTAGGTTAGCATGATCTTTCCCAGAAGTTAGTAATTTTCTTTTGGTGGAACCAATACAGCCTTACTGACAGAGAGAGGACAAATACATTTGTAAACTACAAAAGGTGATAGTAAAATTGGAATTCGGTCCTTGAATTTAAAGAAAATTCTAAGGCGACAATTAGGTTTAAATACAAGCATTAGTTGTGATACCCTAAGAATGACGTTTTCAGCTGATTCTTGATAATCTTAATAATCAAGGAAATATTTACCCATACAAGGTAAGCTAATAACCAAAGGGCAAAGGATATTTATGTATATCAATTATGCATGGTATGTTACTACTTTGCTTATTCAAATAACTACGAAGATGTTTGTTTTTGAATTTCGCGCAAAGCTACTTGAGGGTTATCTGCATTAATCATCCCTAATTAATAGTGATAGACTAGAGGGAAGGCAGCTAGTCAACGCCACTCACTGCCAATTCTTGGGCTACTCTTTCACCAACGAATAGTGGGATTGACCGTCACATTATATTTGAATGTTAGACCATCAGAGAGTCATGGTATTTTTGCATGGTTTATCAAAAATTCACAAAGAATGATGTTCCTTGCGACTAATTGTATGTAACATTGAAACTTACAACCATGCTATGGTTGAATTTTGAAGAACTTCACTAGAAATAAATATACTTCTGAAAGACAGTTTTGAGTATTGTCACGAAATAAAACTGCTGAAGTTTGATAGTTGTGTACATTGTGCTAGTTTTAACACAGAATCGTTGTATACATATATACCGTTAGAACAGACCATAAAGTTGACTGTTGATTTGATTTACAATTACAATTCCAACGAAGTGAATATTCCAAAATCAACTGTTTTTGTTGAATTTTTAAATTAATCAACTTAAAGGGTTTCAATTTGTTTTGAATGGACAACTTTATGATCAGGACGAAGGCGTTGTCATGGGTTCAAGACTAACGCTAATCTATTGCCAATTTATTTTATCTTTTAACGAAAAACAATAGTTGGAAAATTACCCACAATAGTTTCAACCGCTCTATCATCGCAGGTACGTCGATGATACTTTTACCATCTTCAAGAATTAGGATCAAGCTTCCCAATTCCTCCAATATTTGAACAATAAACATAATAGCATGTAACTTACTGCAGAACATCAGCAAGATCATAAACTTCCATTTCTGGACACCTGAATCAATAAGAACAGTGAACAATTCAAACGTGAAGTATATCACAGACACACAACCATTCACAGGCATATATTTTAATATTAAAAGTTTATTCGGAGTATTTTCAAATAAAATGTTCTGGAAATACTGTTTTATCGTGCCTATGACGTATGAGAATGTATATGAAGAATTTAACAACATCAAAGAATTGTTGTGGAAAAAATATTTTCCAAGTTATGCCATTTATAGTATATTTCTTAGATACTTAAATAAGTGAAGTGTTAATATACCATGCTTAATTTATATACCTAAATATTATTTGATTATTGGTTTACCTTACTCGTATGGGTAAATATTCTTTGATTATTAAAAATCAGCTGAAAAATGCTATTCGTAGAATATACCCGAAGACCCAACTAATATATGTGATTAAACCTAATTGTTGCCTTAGATTTTTCTATAAATTCAAGGACCAAATTCCAATTTTACTACTATCTACTGTAGTTTACAACCTTACTTGTTCTCGCTCTCAGCAAAGCTATGTTGGTTCCATTAAAAGAAAACTGTTAACATAAATTAAAGGATATACTAACCTAAGATCACCCACTAAGTTAAGTATACTTGAGCATGCCCTAGGCGAATGTGACATTGTCGTCCATTCTAACTTTTTAAGATCATAGCCAGGGCCAATGATGAACATAGCATCTGATTAAAAGAATTGTTCGCTCATTTATAAGCTAAGACCGGAAGTTAACGTTCTGAATTCATCAAATACATTACAATAGAAGCTAAAAAAATGTAACGAACAGTAAACTGCTGTAACCAAAAAATTATAATAATTTTATAAATTACCTTTAATTATTAGCGCAGTTTTGATAAATTAATCAAACCATATATTCTGAACATATCAACGTTCCATGGCATATACATAACCACTGAATGTTCAACTGATAGTTTAATCTCTGGATTTTCCGAGGCTTGTTTCATATAAGTTTATAAAAACATATTGTACGTAAAAGTGAATTAAGGGGGCTTCAGAAAGAGATTGCGCCATTAAATTTTTTTTTTAATTGATACTTTAAGCTCCAGCTTCTAATGGTAAGTACACAAATATTATACATCTAATAAAGTAATTTACTGATGTTAATTTAATTATGGAGTGTATTTTAATTTTCATATGAGTTTGTAAAAGTGAACTTAAGCTACAATGTTCTAACTACTCTAAGATCTACTATATGAATAACTTTGTAGTATTTATTAAGTTTATATTATAACATAATGTAACTAGTAGCTGATGCTTCTAACTATAAACAATTGTTTTTATATTAACCTAAAGATGACTGAATATTGTATAAATTTCGTAATGTGCAAAAACATCGTCCACTCTCCTATTGAACATTTAAACAAAACTGTAACTACTTAATTATATCATATGGTTAATGTGCTTTACCTTTACCCTCCTCAAAACATGATACAATGTCATTAGCTGCAATCAGAACACACATCGGAGCGCTGAAGACTGGCCTTCCAACACACCACTTTAAACAGCTTTTAGGCACTCCTCGAGACTTGCAACATTTCCTGTGGTCACGTCCATCTGTTAAAGTACACAGTAACATTTATAAATCTATGGGTAATACAAGGTTAGTGTTAAGTATGTTAAATTGCTTACCATCCCTTTATACCTCTGCTCTGGAAACAGTAGAATTACAGTATGCGATGGCCGAAAATACAAACTTTTCGTTTAAAAAAATATGAAATTAGTTTGTTTTGAAGTAAAGCACAAAGATACACGATGGGCTATCCGTGCTCTGCCCACCACGTGTATCGAAACCCGGTTTCTAGCATTTTAAGTCCGCAGACATATCGCTGTGCCACTGGGGGACTATTATTGGAATAAAAATATCGGCAATTAAAATCGATTTCATACTAATGAAAACTGAGCAGTATTGTGTTTTATTTCTGATAACAGATTATAATAAAGTGAATTCTTATATAGGTAAACCAAGTTTACATGTTGGCGCAACTAAAATTACAGTTTAGAATATTGTTTTAGAAGTTTTGCGTTAACCTACACAAGGTAAATCGAGTATAGTCGTCCTTAATTTTTAAACAACATCCTCCACCAAGTTTTAGCTTACACTTATCTGAGCCCATAGTGGGATTTGAACGTCACTTATACCAACCGCCAACTCTTGGGCTATTCTTTTGTGACTGAATAATGGGATTGGATAGTCACTCGGATACTGCACTTACGGCCCTAAAATGCGGAATTCGTTTTTACGACAATGGGCAGCGAATCAGGAACTCTCGAATTCACAGTCCGACCAGTTCAGAGTAATAAGGTCACCTAACCTGCTTCGTACGTTGATTGGCTGTTAGTTCAAAATCGTGGAGATTAGAAGATATAAAATCTATAAGACCACCAGAGGGCGATCTATGAGAGGATTAATTAAAGGAGGGCCAGGTGAATTCACTGCAGGATTCGGTATGGATTATGTCATTGTGAATGGATAACCATGTAATACAACAAGTTAAATTACAATAAACTGATGAATATTTAATATAAATTCAGACAGGACAAATATCCTGAAGAAAACATGAATATATTATAACCAAGAATAAAAACAATTTAGAATTATAATTTTCAACCTGAATGACATCTTATGCTAAATGGCCAGGTATAGCTGTCTTTAATTTTGAACTACGGACGACACGGAAGACAACCAACCAGCAATGTCCGCTGCCACAATGAAACAAACTGTCACTTTTATAATGTTCTCGCTACGGATAATGTGGAGTTTGTTCAGAAGCAGCACACCTCCAACCCTGGAACCTTTGATTCGTAGCCCACACTTTAACTACGAGGCAACGCTTGGTTCCGAAAAGCAATATATGTAAATCTTGATACTAAACAGATGATAAATTATTAGAAATGTACTTGATTGAAAAATTCTTATGAATTGTTGAAAGTTCCATGGTCGATTCTAGGTCAACATCTACAACACACTGAACTAAACTTCTAGTAGGATAAGCAGATGGTCACTTCTCGATCTGTCTCTATGATAATAATTCCAGATACATACAAGACCTTTCTCAATATGAACTTTGTTACTAAAATTATTATATTTTAATTGTAAACATATCAAATCAAATGGTTTTTATGTGAAAATGATAAGATTAATTTCATTTTATTTGTCACAGACTGACTCATGATTTCATGAACTAGAACCATACAATTTACACAAACTCTGTAGTTCTTAACAGAGATATTTTTATACTAAAGATGTTTAAATGTATAACACGCTATGCTGTGTTTGTCTCCTACTAGCAAATAAATAAATATAATTGTAATGTTTTTTAACGTTAATCATTATATTTAAACGTTTGTGTTTTCATAAGATACCGTCAGATAATATTTGATCACTGAGCAAAGACTTGATTTGAAAATGCAAGCGTTAACATCTTGTTACTTTTTAAATTGTCAGTTTTACTCTAATCTGAGTCTTGCATATACTAACAGCCGTTATTTCTAATCTTAAGAGTGTTAGGCTTAAACACTTCAGCCCTCTCCAATTCCATCATTCATATAAGCTAAAGACGATAATTTTTAGCAAATGTAAAGGCGAATGAATATTCGCATTAATAACTGAATACCATAAATATAAAAAGTTGCTACATTTATTATTTACATTTTGTCAAAACCAACTGGCGAAATAAAGAAAAAGTTTTACTATTATTTTTTAATTGAACACTATCACATTGAAAATATGACTGAAATTTACATGGCCGTATTAGAAACCAACTGGTGGGTCAGTGGTAAGTCTGAGAGCTTTTTCATGCTCAAAATCGGGTTTCAATACCCCCCAGTGGGCAGAAAACAGATAGCCAATTGTGTAGCTTTGCAATTCTCGACAAACAAAAAATCCACATTAAAAATTCCTCTAAGGATTCCAACCCCCCCCCCCCCCAGTAGCACAGTGGTATGTCTGCGGACTTATACAGCTAGAAACCGGGATTCGATACCTGTGGTGGGTAGAGCACATATAGCCCTTTGTGTAGCTTTGTTCTTACTAACAAACAACAACAGCAAGGTAATATAATAATAATGAAAGTCAGACTAATAGTGTCTTTACTTATCGTTTCTTGTGTGTCACATGATCGTTTCAATCCACGATATGATAAATTTCGTTTGCGGGGTTCGTTCCCCTACTATACATAATGTATATATGTAAGGATATTTTCGTTTTGTAAGAGTCTTGAAATGGTACAGTAATAAAGCCAAACATTTTGCAAACAATAACTATTTATAAATCTGATCTATACATTTTACATATACAAAAACGGCTGCGTTAGGATAAAGTGGACAGCCATATGAAGATGCGATACTAAAAAAGAGTCAAGGTACTAAAAGAATGAGGGTAAACCCTATAAAGATGCAATATAAACGTGACTAACATCAGAAAAAAAGGAAAGTTGGGGCCCCTTTTTGTATTCATGTTGCTGCTTGTTGCAGTTAAATAAAAAAGAGATTGCTATTTTCCTAATAGGTAATATAAAACGATTCAAACGCGTGTCCTTAGACTCTGTTCTATATATTAAAAAACTGAATATTATAATATCTAATCTAGAAGCATGCTGCACATTCATATTACAGAGAAAATGAGACTGCAATGAGGTATACAAGTATGTAGTATTTCAATGTAATAAAATACTTAGGATTATAAATTTAACTGCATAAATTAGTAAAAAGTCCAAGGATAACCTCATTTTACAACATGGTTGCTATTTTTGAATTTTGTTAGAATATAAGGTTCTTTGGCATCTATAAGTATTATTTTCATTAATATACGAGCTAAGGATTATTAAAATGTACGTGTACAAGGTAATCATTCGTCTGTTTAATTGTCGAACTATCCATTTCTCTTATTTTTGGCCCCCCAGTGGCACAGTGGTATGTCTGCGGACTTAAAACGCTAGAATCCGGGTTTCGATACCCGTGGTAGGCAGAGCACAGATAGCCCATTGTGTATCTTTGGGCTTAATTGCAAACAAACAAACTCTTATTTTTGACTATTTGGTTAATATTTGTGTAGGCTACTTACATTTCAAACTTGCTATGAGCGATGAAATAGCAAGTTGATAAGTACTGATTTAGACAATATAAATACCTAAAATCAATTTGTTTTACAGTTTCTACAAATGCGCCATTTTGTGTGATAATTGTCCAAACTTGAGTCTATGATTCTAAGTCGACTGAATCTGGATGTTTACCTTTAATAAAACTGAGCCAAAAAGAGTGGATTAAAAACTTGGATTGGTTCATGGAAGGTCTAATTAAAAACAAGATTACGACACTTATGATAAACAACATTGTTTATTGACAAAAAGGGGACATTGATAAACGTTTCGGATTTCTATCAGATTCCATCTTCAGTATCTAAAGCAGAATAAAATGAATTTACTGATGTC
>NW_013666698.1:329678-339953 GCF_000517525.1 Limulus polyphemus
ATCAGATTCCATCTTCAGTATCTAAAGCAGAATAAAATGAATTTACTGATGTCCGAAACGTTTATCAATGTCCCCTTTTTGTCAATAAACAATGTTGTTTATCATAAGTGTCGTAATCTTGTTTATAATCAAACTTCGTTTTCCTTCGAACACATCGATTGCTAAAGGTCTAATTAAGTGGTTACTTTTAATGTTTAAATAGAATGTTTACTGATAGTGGAATGAAGATAAACTTTTGAAATCTACATCTAGACTTGAGTTAAAGGAAAACGACTTTTCTGTTAGTGATGAGCTTTAGTGGAATGGTTTATATGATTATATGCGTATTAGCTTTAAAATCGCTCAAACATTTATCAAACTGGTATGAAGATGCATATAAAAAGTTACAACTGGTTTTGTCGATTTTTATTATAACGAGAAAGTAAATGTTTCAGTATATCAAAATACTATACGTCAATGGTCCCACATTATTTTCCATATTAGACCACTCCAGATGATGACCATAAAACAAAGCGTTGGGCCTAAGCTTGTTGGGGAATATATTATTCTTAAAATATAGTTTTGCTTGCTTCTGCGATATATGAGCACAGAGCAGGCCACGAAATAGGCTTTAGAGGGCCTTATGTGGCCCGCGAGTCGCCTACTTGGGACAACTGCTGCACGTTGTACACTTGTCATGTAAAGTTCTTCTAGTGATCACAAAGTCAAAATAATATTTTCCATAAACTTTGTTTGCTTGTCTAAGCACAAAGATGTACAATGGCTATGTGCATTGTACCCACTGGGGGAATCAAAATATGAATTTTATCATAAATTACTAATCTATAATGAAACTAACCTTAGTTATAATTTTCTTATGGTAATTTCAGCCGTGGGGGCGTTATAATGTGACTGTCAATCCCACTATTCGTTGGTAAAAGAGTAGCCCAAGAGTTGGCGGTGGGTGGTGTAGACTAGCTGCCTCTCCCTCTAGTCTCACATTGCTAAATTAGGGACGGCTAGCGCAGATTGCCCTCGTGTAGCTTTGCGTGAAATTCAAAACAAACGAACAAACAAACTTCCGTCATCAAGTGTCATGGCGGCATGACAACTTTCGGTCCTCTGATGCCACTTTGTAGAACTTTGACGTCATCGTCTCTGGTGTGTGGCTCTATGACGTCATCGTCTTGCCCCGCTCTATCGCCCGAGGCAGTCAATCGGCATGCAGTGTGTGTGTGAAATATTGGGATGACTACTGCAAACAAACATATAATTTAAGAACAAAAGGGGTATACGGTGATTACCATAATATGAAGGGATTTGATGGATACTTTATTTTATATTATTGTTAATGGAGGAAACATTATGTCATTGGCCATAAATTGTTACAAGATTATGATCACTGACAGCTTCAATTTTATTTCTTTGTTTCTAGTCATGTTCCTAAAACCTTTGGTTTGTAAGACTTTTCCTCATTTGTTCTACGCAAGAGCTAACAAGAATTACCAGGGACTTATAGCAGACTTTTGCTTTATTCACTAAACACAATGTGAACATCAGTTCAAGAGAAATTCTTGGAGTGATAATGAGAGCAACAGTAGGAAGGATATAACTTTGACTTCCAGGAAGAGATTTACAAGTAACATTTCTTTGATATTGATATCTAACTTTGAAATTAAAATTTTTATATTTGCTTTCAATTAATTGTTATACATATGTAAAATATATATATTTTTTGTTTCCTGTTCATTTTTTTCAGATACTGTTGCTCTGACATCAGTATACTTCAATGGTTCAGCCTCCATTTCAGGACAAGTTTCTTTTAATATGTGATATTGATCTATTTTGATACATCCCCATTATTTCTGTATGTATACCAATCACAGGAACAAGATTATCCTTCCATGATCAATTGTTCTCATCCCTATACATGGCAATAGTACATTAACATGTATAGCCAAATCAGTATCCAGTGGTTAGATTTTACCCACAAATCTCAAGGAATCAATATTCAACATGCTTTACATGACAAATAAAACAAATTCTCAATTACAAACTAAATGGATTATGCAGTGAAATAAACACCATCTACAACTTTTACAGGTGTTACATATCACCAGTATTATCACTCAGATACCAACAAAATGGCTTTAAACTCGCTAATGTGGGCCATAAGAAAATGTACCCAGGAAAGACAGCAACACCTTGAAGTTCTTGTTTACCAAATATTCGTTATCTGGGAACACTTGTTTAAAACAATGTAAAAACTAATGTTGATTTACAGTATTTTCTCGCAGGTCGTGAAGTAGCTCTTCATTTTGATGTCCATAATACTTTCTGTGGCTTTTTATAAATTGTATATACATCAGTTGACTTTTATCTTTAGAAATATCCTAATGGCTCCAAAATGACTATGTATTGTTTGAGAACAGATCTACTGGAGTTAATATAGATCAATAAGCACTGTGAGAACTCTGTTTGGCATCCTGTTATAATTACTAATGATATTTCTGAGTTAACTTCTTATTTTCACATTCAAGATATTATCCACAAGGAAATTCTAATGTTCAGTTCTTTATTTAAGAAGTTATGGAAAATTAACTTTTCCTCTATGTAAAAACCTGTGACGACAAAAGATCACCATAGTTTTCCCCCGAGTCAGAACTCAGATGACGAACAAGAACTTTCTTTTTTTAACCTGGGTGACTGAAGAAGTTTGAAAAGCTCTTGAGTGTGGATACCAGATAATGATTCTGAGGTGTATTATTATCATTGTAAATCTTCTAGAAGATATATAGATAGATACCTTTTTAAAATTTAAATAGAAAATTGTCAGATGTCCTGCACACTACAACACACCAGAATCACAACAAGTCTATGTTCAACTCTATGGTGAACTGACTGTTCACCTGAGTCTTGAACATATCCATATTAACCCTAGAAGATCTGTTCGCAAACAATGCATAGTCATTTTGGAGCGATTAGGATATTTCTCAAGATAAAAGTCAACTGATGTATATATAATCTGTAAAAAGTATTATTGATTATGTGTGATTCACCTAAGATTATTCCAGACAATACCCTTTTCAACAATGAAGTCATTGCTCTCCAATGCAAGCACAAAAACGAGTGTCTTATTCAGCAAGATGAAACAAAGATTTTTTGGACGCCCTCACTACCACTCGTACTCGACTGAAATTGTATAACACCTTTGATAAATTGAGCTATCTGTAATGGTTATGATACAGATATATATCTGGTGGAACTAATGATCCTCCTCTGGGTGATGTTCTCTAATAAATCACTAACGAGCTTGATGGATATCACATCCTGGATCAACTTTTCATAGATGAAGAGTACTTTAATCGAAGCATTTCCGACTAGTGTAACTGTGCTTAAATGACTTCTACATTTCTGCGATGATTCATGATATTACGAATGTATAAAATTTCCTCGAGTATATACAATCTTTATGATATTTATGAAGTCTCGGGTTTGTTTTCTTTTGCATGAAAACAACGCAAGTAGCAGCTGTTGCAGAATGACTTTATATTTGTTACATAATAAGTCTACCCTACTTTGATATCTTTACAGTTATCGATTGACAAAATGTAAAAAACCAAAAACATTACTTGGAATATCAACATCTTTGAAACTTATAAAACATATCCTCATTTCAAAACGTCATTACAAACGTGTTATATTACAGTAACGTATTCAAGTATTGTACGTAGAAATTAGAAAAGCTTAAACTCTGCCTTCTTTTTTTGTGTTATCAGTATAACTTAAAATATATATCGCTCATACATCAGCAATAATGGAAACTAGAGAAATAAGTCGTATGACGATGAAACTGTCTAATCTTATGAGCACATACGAATCTCTAAACTCCAATTCAACAAATGAGGCGTACTTTAGCTTTTAAACAACAATTTAAAATAATATCTGGTACACTGAGCTAACTCCTAGCAAGGTGGTCCGGTGATACAGCGGCAAGTTTACGGAATTACAAAGTTAGAATTCAGGGTTCGATTCTGCATTGTGGACACAGCAGATAGTCCAAATCCCTAGTAAGCCTGTTATTTTATCCGCAAAGTTAGAATTCAGGGTTAGATTCTGCATTGTGGACACAGCAGATAGTCCAAATCCCTAATAAGCCTGGTCTTTTATTCGAGTCCAAATCCCTAGTAAGCCTGGTCTTTTATTTGAGTCCAAATCCCTAGTAAGCCTGGTCATTTATTCGAGTCCAAATCCCTAGTAAGCCTGGTCTTTTATTCGAGTCCAAATCCCTAGTAAGCCTGGTCATTTATTCGAATCCAAATCCCTAGTAAGCCTGGTCTTTTATTCGAGTCCAAATCCCTAGTAAGCCCGGTCTTTTATTCGAGTCCAAATCCCTAGTAAGCCTGGTATTTTATTCGCAAAGTTAGAATTCAGGGTTAGATTCTGCATTGTGGACACAGCAGATAGTCCAAATCCCTAGTAAGCCTGGTCTTTTATTCGATTCCAAATCCCTAGTAAGCCTGGTATTTTATTCGGACTAAGTTTACTCCTATAATTTTTGGCAAGACTATTTCTAACAAATATAGTAATGACATAGGTTATTGTAAAACACATTTTACACTCTTCTGTGTTACCTAATGTGGTAAATTAACTAAACAATAACAAAACTTCAACAAAAGAATAAAAAAACATACAATGTTATCATGCGGGAGAAGAACAAATTAATTCAAACGAATATGCAATTAAATACTAACAGAAAAAAGGTAAAACTATTTTATTCTTTAAACAAAAATCAATAAATATCATTAAACATAAAAATGTGAATATTTATTTAATTCTAAACTGAAACATACCTGTTGCACAAAACATTAGTTTATCCAGATCTTTAACACATTCTGGTTTTCCCAATGCTGCCTGTATGTCAACATCAACCGAACAGGTGTGTCTACACTCTTGACTTACATTCTGTTTTTGACAACAGACTAGAAGTAGAGATAAAACATGACACACAGTCAGTAGTTGAAATATGTATACATTTTTTTCTTACAAAAACGATTAGATATATATATATATATATATCGCACACAAACATTTTATAGTGTCTTTGAGAGTATTCATAACAAGAAAAAAAAGCTTTCGGGAGGAGGGGGATATACGCGCGTGTGTGTGTGAAGAAAACGAAAAAAATATATATATAAGTGAAACAATATATATACTTTAAAAAATAAAAACGCAGCCACAAAACGATTATCCCAAAAATCATAGGGTGGGTCATTATGTAAGGTGCTCTGGTTTTCTGAAGTATTAGCGGAAGTAAGATCCAAATTGCACTGAGTGTACACCGTCTATCCAGTTTAACCTCATTTTCGCCAGCCTCGCATACTTAAAAAAAAAAAGAGAAAAGGAGCAGACATGGGCGCTCAAGCTCACAACGTCCCACATCTTTACCGCCTTTCGCTGTCTGGTAGCTAGAGATGGGAAGATGGTTGCTCACAAAAATAATGATAATAAAAAAAATATAAAATAGCAAGAAAGATAATAATTAGAATATTATAGAGCAATGCGGGAGACAACAAAACTGTCATTCATCTCCCAATATGATGCTTGGATATAAATACCAAGATGTTAAGTACTAATATACTAAGCCCAACCTTTTTGCTATTAGTATAGCTCCCATCTAGATAGTAGCATCTTGATATTTATATCCAAACATCATAATCCATCTTTTACTTATTTACTGACATATACCAGTAATTTCAAATGTCATAAAACTATTATCTATATCAATAAATACTTCCAAGATGTTCCTGCTCTACATTATTAACATAATTCAATAAATATTTATGTTTTTTAGATTACCTGAAGTATTGTAGACAGTAAGTTCTTCTACCTGAACGTGCAAGGTAACACTGGCTACACCATGTATGTTTTCTGCATAGCAAACAAAGTTTCCAGCGTCATCGCTTCTGAAGTTAGTTAATTCGAGACTTGAGATGTATGTGGCTGGAACCTTTAAGAAGGAAAAGAAACCGAAAAATATATTGCAACTTAAATAACAGTTAAATGTGCTTACCTAAATCTTCAATCGCCTATTTAACAGCACCATGTTTTATGACGTCTGTTATTCTTACTCTTGATCTCATTTGTAACAAATGTTTCTTTTAAATTTCTTTTCTGGAAAATTTAATATCTGTATTAATTCCCGAATTTCCAAAACTACTTTGGTAGCAAGTTTTTGTTATAGAATTAGAACCACAGTTTGAATTACTGACATTTCACCTAGTATATGATAATTCGGTGATATCCATCATGCAAATACTGTAGTCTTTCTGATTTTGTTATGTTTATGTATGTCACTCCTGTTACTTTATGACTCATTATGTTGCAATGACAAGCTACCAATTTTATTAGTCAGAGATATATAATAATAATAATATTATTATACACAATTAAAACGTGCACATCATACTTTTTAAGGAGTTATGAGCTTTCGATTATCATTAAAAGGATTGAAATCCTAAACATAATACTACTGAATATCGTGTATAAAGTACTGGTAAAAAACTACCCAAACAAAAGTATGTGTGTTGAAATCACAACCCACATGAATATCGTGTATAAAGTACTGGTAACAAACTACCCAAACAAAAGTATGTGTGTTGAAATCACAACCCACATGAATATCGTGTATAAAGTACTGGTAAAAAACTACCCAAACAAAAGTATGTGTGTTGAAATCACAACCCACATGAATATCGTGTATAAAGTACTGGTAACAAACTACCATAACAAAAGTATGTGTGTTGAAATCACAACCCACATGAATATCGTGTATAAAGTACTGGTAACAAACTACCATAACAAAAGTATGTGTGTTGAAATCACAACCTACATGAATATCGTGTATAAAGTACTGGTAAAAAACTACCCAAACAAAAGTATGTGTGTTGAAATCACAACCTACATGAATATCGTGTATAAAGTACTGGTAAAAAACTACCCAAACAAAAGTATGTGTGTTGAAATCACAACCCACAGTCTCTGACAGAGAATTTGTCTATCCGCTAACAAACAGAAAAAAAAAGAAAGATGGTACCCGCCCCTCTCCTCCATCGCGTTGCAGTTTGAAACGAAACAGATATGAACATGCAGGCTTTTCGTTTAAAGTAAGTAGCTTGCTCTGATGGAAATTTATTATTAACATGTTTGAATTTCGTTTTTCAATTTAGACATCCCAACCTAAGTGATTTCCATATGTTTTACATTTAGTGTATTATTCAAGCTAAAATAGGTAACCGTGAACATAAGCATCTTCAGAATAGTAAAGGTTAAACTGGAAAATAAAGTGACAGTTTTGATGGTTTTATTAAATATATCTAAATGAATCAGTCTCCTTGACTAAATGAACATAACGCATAAATTAGATTCCATCAATTTCGGAAAAACCCACGACGTTATATTAAAACTTATATTTTTATAATTTTTTTTGTTTTTATACAAACTTTTAATGAAAGAAATTTTCACAATTTGTTACTTGTATATGTTAAATTACAGAATTATTGAAAACAGTGGCTCGGCAGTAACTCTGAAGGCTAATAACGCTAAAAAAACCATGGTAAGCACAGCACAGATTGTGTAACTTTATGCTTAACAACAAACAGAAACCATGTTTTCTTAAATCACTGAAATATACTGAAGTTGCTTAATATAAAAATGGTTAATCACCATTTATATAAATAGTGTGCATACGGTAATGCAGTAGAATTGAGCCGTGGCACCTATATATTTATTTGGTCCCGGTGAGTTTCAGGTCATTCAACAATGCTACAACTGATAAATTTGAAAACGACAATGTCATAGCTGTTTCAACGGAAGAGTATTCTTATTGTGAACTGCTACGAACAAATTTGAGGACGACAATGTCGCAGTTGTTTCTGAAGAAGGCTATTAGTTTAATGAAACAGCAAAATCTGAGTCACGCCAATATCAAAGATGGCAAGTATCATCAACAAGAAAAGATCAGCACCATGCAGAACTACAACTACTATTGCCAAAGTTCAAACAGGCTGTCGCTAAGGGACTAATCCTCTATCCAGAAATTATTTCTAACAAACTGTATATAACCCAATCAATTATGTACTTTAGCATAAACTACTAGTGCAGATGGTTCTCCACACATATTGGTGAGAAAGACAAATTTAAGAAAAATTATTTGCATGTATGTATGTTTTCTTATAGCAAAGCCACATCGGGCTATCTGCTGTGTATACCGAGGGGAATCGAACCTCTGACTCTAGCGTTGTAAATCCGAAGACTTGCCGCTGTCCCACCGGGGGGGGGGGGCAATTTCTTGCAAGGACGAGGCCTGGATGCACTTGAACAACCGCAATATTCGTTTGACCATATGCAACTTGATCAGGTTTGATATTTCTTCTGGAACATGGAAAAATAGAATCATCTGAATGTAGCGTTGAACTGTAAGTGAACTCTGACTTTTATCTGTGTAGCACAGTGTAGTCAAACAATTGCTAGTAGGTAATCTTAAAGCGCCATTTTTATGTCAACAACTTTGTAAGCGTGAATGTTCATTATTCAATTTATATGTCGTTAAGGAAACAGCAGTTTCAAGATATTGATTTGAGTATAAAAATATAACAAAGAACTATGATGAATCATACTATTTAGTGATTAGAGCATTATCATCACAGTCATTTGGTTGTTGTTTTTTCCGAGCAAAGCCACATTGGGCTTATCTGCTGTGTCCAACGCAGGGAATCGAACTCCGGATTTTAACATTGTTTACTCTGTAGACTTACGACTGTCCAACCGGGAGACCACAATCATTTGAAAATACACTAATATCTACTTGTATCTAATGGGTGTATACTATACTATACGTTTACTAAAGAGTTCAAGGAATGACCGTTTTGTCAATATAATATCGAAGTTTGTCTATTTTTTCAGTGTACTGAAATACAGACGAATATAACAGATTTTCTGTATATTTATCTGAGTAGTCTATGTATATAACACAAATCTAAATTCCTTTTGTAAGTGCAGAAGACAACAGCATCATATATATATATCCCACTTGTAATGTTCTACGTAATTCATTTTCTCAAGTAGTTATTTAATGTAAAACAGTCTTAATAGGAGCTTAGCCTGTCTTTTTCAAATCTTAAACTTATGATCTCTCGTACGAAAGTCTTCAGGATATAGCACTAAGAAATGTAATTTTTTTGAAATAAAATCCCCTCTTACCCTTCATTTCTTAAAAGCAAATAATTTGAAAAGGATCTTAAACTAGACTCATAAAATTACCCCTCCATCTCAGGAATTATCCTAGTCACCATCCTCCTCTGAAGCCTTTATAAGAAATCAATATCCTGTACAGTATTGCAAGTAAGGCCAAATTAGTGCTTTGTATATCAATAATTTTCACTCTCGACTTAATGATTATATGTCTTTTATTGATGTTGCTACTTGCAACAGATAGCTTGAGTGATCTAACCACCACTGTGCTAAGATTTTATTTCTTTTACACTCTACTGAATGGGTTTCCATCTGTTATATTAATAGTTTGATCCAAATTATGATAATCCATATGCATTACATGGCAATTGAAGTTTCTCCACCTAAATTAATTGGTTCAAGTGGTTCCCTGGTACCAAAACAACTTCAATAAAGCTAGAAATATTCAAGAGGTTAATGCCATCAGTGAACCTTATAATTAACTAAGTATGTTCCTATCAATATCATTAATGTAAATAATAATAAGTAAAGGCCCAAGCACTGACAGCCTGAGGCACTTCAATAGTTACAAAGATCCAGTTTCACTGGATCCATTAATGACAACTTTTTCCTATCTCACATCAAACCATACTGCAATCCAACTTACTAGTCTTTCCCAACCCTACCGATGTGATTTTCTCAGCTAATCTTTGGGTGACACTTTATAAGAACTTTCTTAAAATCTAAGTACACCAAGTCTACACCCTTAACACCATCCAAGTAACACGTAACATTGAAAAAGTTAACAGATTTGTAAAATGATGTTTGCATTCACTGAATACATGTTGCTGTGTGCTATTTTTTAGTAATTTTGAATAGTTTGCTTAAATGTAAAACATCTATTTTCAGTTATTTCAACTATATTCATTTGGTATCGAACCTAAAAACAACTTACTAAATATTAGGTCGTCAAAAAATTAATGTCGCGTTTTGGAACACTTTCATTAACCACCCACCAAAAAACGTACATCACGTATAATAGTTAAATAAACCTCCCAAACGTCA
>NW_013666699.1:0-1451 GCF_000517525.1 Limulus polyphemus
GAGAGGCTACTAGATATGCGGTAGTCTTGCATATAAGCCGCCAAGAACTGACGGCAACAATGTGTAATTGACAATTGAGTCGTTCATTGCGAATTATAGCATTTGTTAAAGCGCCACTGTGGAAATTAAGTGTATTGCAAAGCTGTATTCAGAAAGAATAAACCAGTTTTATTTAAGAAAGGACTTGTATCGCTAAAGTTTCTTTGGAAAGAATTTTTACGGAAAATTAACTAATGACCAGAGATGTAACAAATTTGTGTCAGAAGTGGGATAAAAAAAAGATGGAAACGAGAAGCGGCAAATCAAACTACAGCTTAGCAGATTTGATGGCAGCAATACAAGAACAGCAAAAGAAACAAGAAGAACGAGAAATAAACAAGAAGAGAGACAACAGCAGTTGCAAGAAAACCTGCAACATTGACAGCTGGAACAGCAAAATAAACAAGAGAGATTACAGCAGTTGTTGGAGGAAAAAGAAAAGAAGAAAAACGAGAAAAGAAACAAGAAGAGAAATTACAGCAGTGGCAAGAAAACCTGCAACAGTGGCACCTCGAACAGCAAAATAAAGAAGAAGAGAGATTACAGCAGTTGTTGGAGGAAAAAGAAAAGAAACAAGAGGAACAAGAAAAGAAACAAGAAGAGGGATTACAGCAGTGGCAACTAGAACAAGAAAGGAAACAGGAAGAAAGTCTCCAACAGTTGCAGGAAAGTCAGCAGCTACTACGGGAAAGTTAACAGCAGTGGCAAAGAGTACAAATGGAAAACTTTAGTAAATTTAAAAGCGAATTAAATACATTAAAGGATGATTTATTGTCTTTTACACAAGGAAGATACATTACCCATCGACTTAATCAGCCCCAGACAACGGCAAGCCCCTTCCAGACCCCGCAGCTAAACCCTAATGCAGACATCTTCAGTCCTGTTAGAAGTCACATCCCAGATATGAATGTCAGTAATAGGAGTGATCCAGTACGAAGGAAGTCACAGGAATTCGATGGGAAGACACCGTGGAATGCATATAGAGCACAATTTGAGCTACTGGCAGAGATAAATGGATGGACAGAGGAGCAGAAAGTAGTATATCTGGCAACGGGCTTGAAGGGACAACCACTGGAAAAGCTTGGACAGTTGTCAGCAGACGACAGGCACAACTATAGAGCACTGGTAGCGGCTCTAGAACTCAGGTATGGAACCCAAAATCAGTCCGAAGTCTAGAGGGCTAGGTTTAGGACAAGAGACCGTGCTAAAGGGGAGAGCCTACATGAGCTGGCACAGGACTTGGAAAGTATGGCACACAAGGCCTACCCAACTGCACCACTCGATCTCCTCAAGTTGTTGCTGAGGGATCAGTTTGCAGACGCTTTGGACAGTCCACAAGTGAAAATACAAGTGAAGCAAACATACCCCTCTACTATGCAGGATGCAAAGGCCAGAGCTCTTGAATTCGAATC
>NW_013666699.1:1720-6410 GCF_000517525.1 Limulus polyphemus
AAGCAAGTACATATGAGGAGCCAGTGTAAGAAGAATATTACCAACAAGTCAGCTTCAAGAAGACCAGTAGTGGTTGGTGTTGAGGGACACTCACCAACCCCCATCATGATAGTCCCTACAGCTTGGTGTAAAATGCCAAGCACACACAGTGTCTATGTGACAGGAAAGCTGGATGGCCAAAGGTGCAACTTTGTCATAGATTCTGCATCTCAGCAAACTCTTGTGAGCATCAAGGTGTTAGATCACAGAGGAGTACCAGAAGCCATACAGAAGCTTTGTGGTGTGACAGGACATTCTGCAAGGTTGTGGGGACCAGTGTGGATAACTGTTGAGCTCATGGGCATAAAGGACAGACACAAAGTATACTTGGCTGACATTGAAGACGAATGAACTGACGGCAACAATGTGTAATTGACAGATGAGTCGAGCACGTTAGACGTTCGTTGTGAATTATAGCGTTTGTTATAGCGCGACTGTGGAAATTAAGTGTATTGCAAAGCTGTATTCAGAAAGAATAAACCAGTTTTATTTAAGAAAGGACTTGTATCGCTAAAGTTTCTTCGGAAAGATATTTTACGGAAAATTAACTAACGACCAGAGACGTAACATGTAGATATTGCCAATTGATTTCTCATTTGTAAGGTCCTATGCTACAAGCACGACTGCTACATTAATAATATAATAGTTAATTTGTAACAGAAGTGTCTCTAGGACCCATAGACGAAGAAATTTTCGGCGTTTCAGTACGATATTGGTCATGGTTTTCTATTCTGAATTTTGAAGACTAACTGGGGATTCGGGGCAATCTCAAGTAGAATAGGGGCACGGGGCCCGTGTGCCAGTGCCTAGCAATACCTCTAGTTTGTAATAGGCATTTGAATAAAATATTAACCATGAAACAAAAGCGCGAGATAATCATTGTATTGTACACCTGTGCTGCAAAATAATAATGGCTGATATTGTGTTTTCATTTGCACATTTTGTTGTTGTAATTTGGTTTTTCATTGGTTTGGTTGGTTTTCGACTATTTGGTAAAAATATTGGGAAGTCCAGTCCACGTAACAATGACGAATTAATTTATTTCTTCACTTTCACTTGTAGGCCTAATTTCATAAACACACCTTTTAACATGAACTCTACAATTGTATTTGTATGTAGGCCTCATTTCATGTGCAATTTTAATATAAGCTACGAGAGTGCATCTAATTTAATTAACTTTGATTGATAAACAAACATGTAACTCTCCGACTAACAGAGTAGCAGAATAGACGCGATAATTGACATTGAATAACTATTTCCGTCACTCGACTCAAACTCACTGAATACTCAACGAATAATTACTGGTATTTATAAAAAAACGTCCCCTTATCTCTCCGATGTTAGACAAGCATCTTGATTATTACATGAAATATCAAGAACAATATCGAGTGATAATTAGCAATAATTATTTCTAACTATATCCTGTGCAATAACTCGTTTTCAAGATCAAGGAAGGCTTTTTATTTAATAATGAGACTACGAGGTTAAATCTAAAAAAACGACATAATCGTTCACAGCATTAATATCTGCGCTTCACCGCTAGGGGAACTAGTGTCCTTTTCATAGAAGGTGAGTTGGCGCTTTAATATAACTTAAAATACGTAGTTGAATTAAATGATAGAAGGAATAATATATGAATGGTAAACAAAAACATAACAAAACAAAACAAAAAAGAATTCGCTATCTTACATATTGATGGTGGCGAGAAGAAAAAATGTAGTGTTATTTGAGAGAATAGTAAAAATAACGGAAGGTTGACTTTCAATCCCTTTTCCTTCTTTTTTTCAGTATTTCTTTATGAAAAGCGTTTAATATAGTACTTGTAACATGCCTAACTTACTGAACACGACAAAAAAGTGAAGTAAAAAATTTCGTGTGGCAAAATAAAAAAAAAAGATAAAAATGACAAGAAATTTCCAAACACGTTTTAACTTGTATCGTAGCCCTCTATTTGAACAATTTCACAACATATGACCAATGCAGGTACTGACGTTTTGCTAGAATCTAGTCACTGTAGTGACTAAGATAGTACTTTAGTTGTGTTTAGGTGGACGTTTATACGGGTAGGCTGAATAAAGTGCTTACAAGTTTCAGTGAATTACGTAAATTTAAAAGCAGCTATCGGTGGGTGTGTTGACCTCCCATCTATGATCTAGGGTTAGTATTATTCTATGAATAATATTAAAAAACTTTATTAAAAAGTTTAATATTAATAATTAATTCCAGTTTATCGCTAAGTGACTGATGACTTTAATTACGTGAATCTGATGTGATATTTGATTGACACAAGGATAAACTTAAATTTCAAATATATATTTATTGTGAAATGTGTGTCATGTGACTGTTTTTAATTCTGTTATAAATGTATATCATTTATTATGAGACTGTGTCAAGAGCTCAGATTTGAGAAACTCATTTTGTCACATCATATTAGTATTATTTTTAAAAGACTGTAAACTAATGTTTGCTTAAGCTATAATGTTTTGAAATTAATGTATGCTTCACCGAAACGGGGCATAGCTATACTATAGCCATAGTTTCAACATATAATTATATGGGTTTATCAATAACATTACATGTTGTTATATAAAAATATGGATATGGAAGCAAAATGGGGAAATAAACATAAAAAAAAACTTTCGTTTGTAAATGACAATAAAATCGTGGATCTACTGTAAAACGAAAGCAAAGTGCTAACTCCGAGATAGCTTATCCTCAAGAAAGTTTAAAACGGAGATCTAATATGTGCCAGAAAACAGAAATTCTAAAAAAATTGCTTGCACTTAAGTCAAAGAAGCCCCCCTCAAATTCAAACATGTCACGTGCAAACAACAGAGATTTGATACAAGAAAATAAAATTGTATGATCTATAGGTTCATTTACCTTCTAGGAAGAATCATATCTATTAGTATTATATCCAACATATTGTAAAAAAAAGAAAAATCTACAAAATTATGTTCACTTCTTAAGTCATCCACAAATTAGCATATTTCACAGACAAAAATGGGGGTTTCAATGGATGTTTAACCACTAGTGACAGTACCGTATTTTTTGGTGTACAAGAGCACTCTTTTTACCCCAAAATTTGATGTCAAAATCTGCTTGTGTCCTGTACACCGAAGGTAAGAATAATATATATGTATATATACAATATACACAAGCCATGTGTAAATATATTTAAATAGGCATGCATAGTTTAGTTCAATTGAATGTGTTATTTCTAACAATAGTAGTGTTTTTTTTCTTTTAAAACATAACTATTTATAATGCTCCCTAAATAATAAAAAAATAAATTACAATGAAAGCAATGAAGATTTTGTAGGTTTTGAACCAAACTAAATAACAGTAAACCCTTTTTGATTTACAGTATTTTCTTATTTTGATGTTTTGAGCTCTTGTGTTAAGAACAATATATACTAATTTTTAAAGTATCAAATTGAATTTATGTTCAATAAAAATCTTTCAAATGCAACTTTGTCTTCAAAATAAGGGTGCGTCTTATATTCTGAAAAATACGGTAATTGTGTAGAATTTTTGTTCTGCAGCACACAGTGGAGCTTCTAGGTTTTATACCTCCCCTAGTGGGTGAATGAACAGGGTTATACCTTTGTATTTTTCTTATAATAGCTTCATATGTTTTTTTGGGATTTAAAAAATATTAAAATTTTTTTCACATTATGGTTATTTCTTCATCTTGCTTTTTATATCCATGATATTTTTGAATAAGGCAACTGGAAACCATTGAAATTAGTTGGAAAACTTTGCCTCCACCCCTTCTCCTGTCAGGTAGGGTTGCAAATAACATTGATAAGGCAAGTTTCTTTTGTAAAAGCCTACAATCTATAGACCCAAGTCCCAACAGCTGACTAATGCTAACGGTTTTGGTATAGCCTATTGAAGTTACTCGTATACTACCTAACTTGACAAGTCTTGTATTATTTTGCTGTTTGTTAAATCTATGGATGAATTTATATCCCCAGTATTTGACAGCATTATAGAAGCCTATAGTACTTTAATTAGTGATAAAGCATTTTGCATATCCACACTTGCTTTAGCTTGATTTCTTTAAACAAAGTATATTCCAATTATTTAGACTTTTATGATATACAGGGTGTCTAAAAAGTCAGGAACCATAAGCGCTTCAATGAATTTTACAGTATGTGTTTCACATGCTGTTGTCATAATTTGAAACAAGTTTGGAGACTGTATTTCCATTTTCTTTGAATACTGCAGAGGACATTTGTATCATTGTCAATGGTCTGACACTCTTCACAAACTTGTTGTTGCAGATGTTTGGTGTCCCTGATCTTCTCTTTGTACACACCTGCCTTGAGCAGTCTCCAGAAAAAGAAATCCACAGGAGTCAAGTCTGGAGATCTGTGGTACCACATCTGCCAATCCAATGTAGTGTGCAGCTGTGTTACAACCATGCTCTGAAATTAAGGAAAGCTTTAAACCACCTATGTGTCCAGACTTTTTAGACATTATATAGATAGTTACATATATATATATATATATATATATATATATATATATATATATATATATATATATACTATACTACTATATATATATATATAATATATATAAGTAAGTAAAGTAAAAGTAAAGTAAGTAGTATACGTACGTAGTAGTAGTACTAACGTACCTA
>NW_013666699.1:7410-18642 GCF_000517525.1 Limulus polyphemus
CGTGTTACTAACCTAACTAGTCTCTAGTAATAAAGGTAAAGTAACGTTAACCTAACCTACTAGTGTCTACGTACTTTAGTACTATATATATATAGTATATATATATATATATATATATATATATATATATATACATACATACTTACATATACAGTATTAGAAATAATTATTGAAACAGTGAAAAAAAGGGTAAATACAAAGTTTGCACTGTAGATGGTTGTCACCAAACCAATCAAAAGTGGTCACACCAGTATAAAGCATATAAATGTATAGGTGGACATATTATGCCCGGTAATATGTTAATTCATCGTGGTTTCCATGGCTAAAGTACCACATGAACAACATGGAGAAATCAAAGTATTGGCTGGTAAAGATTGTGACAAGACTAAAGTGAGTATGTGAAACTGGCACTGTTAATAGCAGAAGTGGTCCAAGTAGTACATCAAAATTCTTCAAAAGTGATATTAACTATTGAAGAGTGTTTTTGCTACGAGATAAACAATGGTTAAGTACAGATCTAACCAGCAGTCGTGTTTGAAATACAGGTGTTAATGTTATTTTGAGAACATGTCGGCACAGTGTTGTCTCAATGGATGTGTGGCTACTTAAGGATCACTGCTGAGAAGTGGTAACTTGAGCAAAAGGAGACTTTTGTTCTCCATATGTCAATCCAAGAGTGAATTTTTGATGGTAATGAGGAGACTGTACAACAACAACAATGTACAACACCTGTAGTGAAGTAGGGTTTGGGCCAGTGGTATTGGTAACCTACACAAAACTGATGGCACCCTGACTGCTGGAAAGTACCTTCTGATAGTGATCCACTATAGTATTCCTTCAGGAGCATGCCAGTAATCCCAATAATATAAATAATGTGGTGGAAGTATATCTTGGAATAGTCACAAACATAGCTTGACTTGCACCAAAGTCCCATTATGAACATTCTTGGGGCTTTATGGGCATATCTGAAACTTGAGAAAGTTAAAAGGCAATAAAAAAATTGACTGAATTAGGGGGATTAATATATGGGAAATTTGGAATAATATTCTGCAGTTGGACATTGATAAATTGTATGGATGCTTGAAAATAAGATGTAATGCTTTGTATAAAGCAGAAGGCTCACATACAAAGTACTAGTACATTGTATAACTGGATAGCTTTTCATATGTATCTTCTGTGATAATGTTTGGTACCATTAATAAGCTCATTGTTCAGTTGTCAGAATTCATTTGTGACTCCTATAAATGTAATGTGAATGTTTCTCCATAATTATTTCCATTAATGTGTGTGTGTGTGTGTGTATTAATATATTAACTATTACTTCTTTATTTCTTGATGGACATTGAGTTGTTGAAGTGGTTCTTTATGAACAAACTTGTATTGCAAAAATGACCAGTGAGAAGAGCCAGCAGAGTATTTAGTGACTGTTGTAGTGGATAAAGCTGCAAATAGATCTGCTAGTGCTTCAGGGCTTGAAACCAATATCCTTGGTGTAATTTCCATACATTTTTACATAGTCATCAAAATTGCTGAATGGTAAATTTCAAGTATTTGTTGTTGGTACATCATGGGTTGATTGTTAAACTAAAAATACATTTTCGTGTCTCTTTACAGTTTGTGCTGTATTTACATTTTGACTAAGTACAAGATACAAATCAATCATGAGCCTGCAGTGGACATTGATAGCTGGGTTTTTGTATGCTGAGATAGGCTTTATGACTTTGCTACTACTTCCTTTAATTTCACCTACAAGGTAAGATTAGATTTAGTGCTAATTCATACTTGTCTAATAGAGGAGTTTGGACTGTCAGCACATGGAAACTAATCTGTAGAAATTCCTCATGGAAGATCTAGATTTACTTTGAAACCTACTGTTTATTTACATGTACTGTCACATAATAAGGAACCTTGTCTTTATTTACATGTACTGTCACATAATAAGGAACCTTGTCTTTATTTATTATGTACTGTCACGTAATAAGGAATCTTGTCTTTATTTACATGTACTGTCACGTAATAAGGAATCTTGTCTTTATTTACATGTACTGTCACGTAATAAGGAACCTTGTCTTTACATGTACTGTCACGTAATAAGGAATCTTATCTTTATTTCCAATGATATGTTCAATTACTTTAAACCATGGAATCTATAAAGTTTCTAGAAATATTTGTCCTTCTCCAAGACATCTCATAATATGTTTTCAGTTATACTTCTTTCAGAATTAGGTTTTATTGCCCTTTCACTGCTGCTCTAATCTTCATTCTCACTTTTTCCTGAACAACAGCAAGTACTTCAGAAGTCTTTTAACACAAATTGTTTTCAATTTGCTTCTATAGAAGGCTCCACTTCTACTCTCTGAATCACCATATGAACAAATCTGTAGAAGTTCTGTGATGCTGATGTGAGGTTGTACACATGCCAAAAGGGCAGTGCAATACCAATAGGGTGACAAATTCAGATCTCAAATATACATTCTCACTGAGAACATAGCTAGTATGATTTAAGATCATTTTTCAGACTAGGATTCAGCCCTTCTGTTCAAGCGTTCCTTGTTTTGTGGATGACACTCATCCAGATTTCCATTAATTTTTAAACAGTTATGGCTTAATTGAGCTTCAGTTGTCTTGAGATGATTGTATGTTTTTCTATATTTTTCTAATGTTTCTTACACAAGAGAAGTGCATGTCTGACTTATGGAGTACAAGTGTTAAGTTTTAGACCAGCAGTTTCAGCCTATACCCAATTAGATATTTATGTAGTGCCTTTATACTCCTGTATTGTTGGTATTTCCTTTAATACCTTTTAAATGGATCCAATATATCTATGGAACCTTATCAAAGACTTGATTTGGGTAGTATTCTCAGTAAACTGGTACACAAGAATTTGTGTTATGAAAGATAGCAGTAGACTAGTTAGATGTTTTTTTTTTAAATTATTAATATCACACTGACAACAAACCATAGTGCTTTTTTTTTTAACTCTATTCTTTTCTTTTAATCTAAAGTTCTGTCTCAGAATTTCAGTTCTTTTAAGGTCTCACTTTTAAGAATCAATCTTGTATACTATGACAATTTCTATATTTGAAATACTGTGTTGTGTTTAAATTCACATTATTTAAGAAAGGTTAAGTTGTTGGAGAGGGCTCTGAGAAAAACAATCGGGACAGTTCGAGGTAGGAACGGGTATGGGTTGAAATGTTTTTACTGAAAAAAAAAGGGGGGGTGGGGACATAATAAATGTTTTAATGATGGTTGCAATTTTGGAATTTGTAAATTTAGATGATGTTTTTTTATAAAAAGAAACAAACTGCAGGCAATAAGACTAGAGAAAACAAGCTTAAAACATGGAAAACTTGGACATTATTTTAGTTAAGATAGTTACTTTTCTAGTGTCTATAATAGTTTCCCACCAGGTATGGTAGAAGCTGCAACATTGAAGGAGTTTAAAATGGGATTGGATGAATATTTTAGAGATCAAGGCTGAACATAAGGAAAGGGGTTTTGATATCTAGTTCTTAGAATAAGATGTAAGTTGAAAAATGGGATAGCTGAGATGGACTAAATAGCTTGTATTATCCCTGAGAAATGAAAAATTGGGGTGGGGTGGTGCCAAAAACATTCTTTCAAAGCATTCTGTCTTTTAAACTTAGTAAATAAGAATATTGGAAAACAAAATCATAGGTGTAGGAGGAGGGGGACAGTTACCCAATTCTGGCCCAAATAGTTGTTTTGGGCAAAACCCACCCAAAATATTTGGCCAAAAACTCCATACATATCTATAACTTTTATATTTGTAAATTGATTATGTCTTTTCAGAAAGTGTATTACCCACACGTGATATTTTCACTTGCATCTTTTTAACCCTTTAGCACTATATGGTTCCATATGGAAGTCATTGGAACAATTTTTTTCAAGCGATTTTAAACCTTATAGTACACGAGTTTAAGGTCGATTTTAGATTTTCGGGAGAAAATAAAGCCCTTATGCCTACGAACACAATTATGATTCTTCATAGTTATTATTTGTTTTCTCGATGGGTTAAAATATTTTAAATCTGTGAAGACGTTAAGTGATAAGAACATGATAAAATTCTTTGCTTCTTCTACATCTGGATATTTCTCATTTCAACCAACCAGTTTCAGAGTAATTTTGATAAATTAAATATTGTTTTAAATAACATAATATGAAAAGAAAATGGAATAATTTTTGAAGGTTATTTAGTAGCTAATATGCAAATATTATTATTGTATGTATCTTTAATAATATAAATTAATTTAGCAAAAAAAAATTGTAGGTATTATTAGGTGACTATATGAAGTATTTATTTAAAGTTTAGTCAGCAAGATGGGTTCAAGTATATGTATGTTGCAATAATGTTAGTAAATAACATGGTTTTTCATTAACTTCAAGAAATTAAGAACCATCTAACAATCAAACCAGAAACAGTGCTATTTAACATTCTTGTTTATCAAAATCTCAGTTTTGGAGTTGTTAGATTTTACTGTATACCTTTTTAAGTTGATTTAAATGTTTTAAGATACAGTGAAGTCTCAAACATAGTTTACTTGGGATGTAGAAGATTCTTTGCTCTGTATTGAATCAAGATACCACTTACTCAAACATTCTTTTTTGTATAAAAATTACTCTGTAACAAACCTATGATTCTAAAAATTAAAACTCTAGATTAAGTATTAGAAGTTATAGAAACTACTTATTAAACAAGTGAAACAAACTCTAAATCAGATTCAGCATTTGGTTCTGTTTCTTTTCTCATCTACTTCTCAAGACTAGCAGTCAATCAGTCAGGTTTAAGAACTAAACATATCTTTTTTCATGAGGCAATGTTTACATAATTTAATAATACAATCTTCTTTACTGTACATTAGATGGCACAGGATATTCAAGTCAAAATTTTTTCAAGCTGTGACAAACCAAGCTCATGTCTACTTTACTATATGCATTGTTGGCCTTGTTCTTGTTTTTCTTGGTAAGTTTTTTTCATATATATATATATACTGAGATTAAACCTACAATTTCGCATATGGAAAAAAATCTAGATAAAATTAACCATAAGAAATACTCCTGCAAACATATTAAAGTTGAAAATATTTTATAGAAATATGAACCCAATTCTTTAGTTTTAGTATAAAATAAAAAAGGCAGGTAATATATATTTTTTTATATCTAGTTTGAAATAAAGAATTTATTATTTATTGTGTGAATCTTCATCATCTGCTTGTAGCTGCTCCACCCAGGAGATTAGCTGTCAACACTTGCCATGCCCATCTGACCTGTGCTTTGCACACAATTATTTTAGGTGGACTGCAACCACTCCATGACATCTATGACCCATTTTCTCCGTGGTCAACCTTTCTGTGTACAACCTTCCACCTTGCCCTGTATCAAAGTTCTTTGTTATGATGATGTGTACAAAATACTGACAATTTCTTTTTTTTTGGATATCTACTTTTAGTGTATGTTTTGTTTTGGCCAGATTTTCATATTTGTTTTATACTCTGTACATGACATTTTTTAACATTTTTCTAAGCATCCACATTTCTAATGATTCTATTTTGGTCCAGAGTTTTTTGGTTAGTGTCCAAGTCTCTGCAGCATACAGAAGAAGGGATAGTGCATAATATTTTATAAGTTTCATCTCTGTTTCTAACCTAATGTTTCTGGTTAATACAAAAGAAACTTGCTCTTTCAATTTCTATCCGTCTCTTGACTTCTGTCTCATATTTACCATCTTCAGTTATTAGTTGCCCCAAATAGACAAATTTGTCCATTTGTTCTACTGTGATGTTGACTCTTTTACATTTCTCCTCACAACCATGGCGATTGTCTTCTTTATGTTAAATGCTCAATACATACTCTTGACTTCTCCTACTCATTATTCTTTGTAATGCTTTAGCACTGTGACCTCAGCATACCTCAGTGCCACTGTATTAACCCCTCCAATTCTTATTCCTGTGAGCTGAACTATCTTTCTAAATATCTCTCCTGTGTAAAGGTTGAATAGATTTGGCAAACATGCTTAACACTGAAAGTATCTGACTGAGTTTCCTCTAGACAAATACTTGCTTTTTGCTCCCAGTACATGTTCTGGATGAATCTCATATATCTACTCTCTATGTCACACTTAGTTAACACATATGTTATCTTCCAATGTAGTACATTACCTCCTCTCACGTATATAGGTATTTTCATTCAGTGCTGCCCTCTATATGCAAATTGTTTTTCACATACCACAAGCTTTGCACTCCCATGTACCCCATGATTATCGTGTTTCAATTGCATGTTGCATGGAAATCATAATGTGACAATCATCCACCAATAGGAGTGCAACACAACCTCCTGTTGCACATGACTCCCTTTATTCGATTCTACCAAACTATCACTTCTCATTAGGTATTGCTATAGTGAAGATGGGTTTTGATTGTACTCTCATCACACATTTTTTTATTTTTATCATACAAAGTGGAAAGATTGTTTATATCTTTTACTGCTGTTTTATTTATTTTTTATAAAGTTTTCAGTGATAACTTGTCTTAGATATTCTTATTTTTTATTTGAATAATTTTTAATCATTTTACAATGAATACTGAAGTTACTGTTACCACATCAGAAATTTTACCACCTGCTATCGGCATAATTACACAGGCTTCAGGTAGAGGTAACTTGACTGAGGAATTTTTGGCCTTAATTCGTCGGGAGATTTAACATTATCTGAGTCACCCTTATTCTCCCGATAGTGCTTGACTTCCTCCTGAACTTGCCAAACCTTTTCGTGACTATGAGGTTTTTGACAGCTTTTTTCCTCCTTCGAATAATGCCTTTTTAAGACATGATAGTGCTTGACATCCTCCTGAACTTGCCAAACCTTTTTGTGACTATGACGGTTTTGACAGCCTTTTTCCTCCTTCGAATAATGCCTTTTTAAGACATGATTTCTCAAGTTTGTTCCATTTTATTCATTTCCCCAATTTCTTACAATCCTGTTCCTTCTTTATTACATGACACCCCTTCCTCACAGTATTTTGTTTTCCCTCCTTCTGATGTTGAGGTTCATGCTGAGCATTTTGTTTCTCAGTATCAAGTTGCCTTGGCTTATCTCAGGCAGATTAATCCTTTCTTCATTCTCAGCAGTTAGAATCACTACTGCCAATAGGGGGGCTGAGCCTGACAATCTTACCCTTACAACTCCTGCAATAGTTGTTCCCCATGCATCTTCTTTCTGAGGCACTCCACCAATCTCCTAAGGGATTTTTGGGGATACCTTCTCCCTCCTTACTCGTGGAGTATGGGAGTCCTTGTCACTTTCCAATTCTAAGCTGTTGGGGTGGTGGACCATGGAGGTATCTTACTGAATGTGATCTAATGCTAATAAATAAATACACACAACATTCCTTCAGTTGAGAGTAGGGTATTGATGTTCTGCTAATGTAGATGATGCTGGTCCTACATTCATGTGCTCCATCTCTGTACAGTTGGCTCCGAAGGTTGATGTTGTGGCCAGCTTCTGTGACCCGGATGGTGCAGTTTTGTATTGTTCGTTGAAGCAATCCACTTCCATGCAGTGGTACCTGGAAGTTAGCAATGTGCTCCAATGCTGTATGGTCCTGTTGGAGGGGATGAGATTGCATGTGTACAATACTAAATGGGCTCTGAGGGTTGATGTTGTGCCCAGCTTTTGTGACTGTCCAATGGGTGAGGTCGCATATCATTTATAGGACAATCTACTTCTGTGCGGTGGTACTTGGAAGTTCATGATGCCCTCCAATGCTGTACAGTTCTGTCTGAGGGGATGATGTTGTGCAAGTTTACTAATAATTATGCTCCATCTCTGTATAATGGCTCTGAGGGTTGATGTTGCACCTGGCTTTTGTAACTATCTGGAGGGTGCAGTTGCATATTACTTATAGGGGCAATCCACTTCCATATGGTCCTATCTGAAAGTTCGCAATGCACTCCAATGGTATACGGTCCTTTCCAAGGAGATGATGTTGCTTTGGAGTTGATCTATCACATTGCAATTTACCCCTTTGATTAATTGGAATCCCTCATCCTACCATCACATGGATGTCTGTTCCCTGTGACTGTTTTGGATTTCAAGCAGGACCAATCAACTTAAGTCCTCACACATGTGTTGCCTATGTTTTTCCTATTCCTCAATCATTTTGCCTTAAAAAGGGGGATAATGTGGAAGAAGGTGATGCTTCTCCTTCTGGTGCTCCACCTCAATGAGTTTTTACAGTTGTGCAGTGTGATGCCTATCGGATTGAGTTTGAGGATGATATGACTTCCCACAAGGGGACATTACTTACTGCCGTAGTTTTGATGTCGGGTTCCTGGATGTCTGGATAGTTGTGGATTGTGCACATGTGCGATTTTATAGATCGATTTGCAGAGTATATACTTCCAACCTACTGAACTTCAGGTGAAGATGACATGGACCCTCCTTCTACCACTGATCAGATGTTTTATTACTGATTCCACTTGGTTTTGGTCAGGAGTTGACCTGCTGTGTATGGTCTATCATGACATAGCCATTCTACACCTTGGAGGGTATCCAGTTTCACTTTTCTCCACATTAGTATCTGTAGAGACTTCACCTACAGCCTCTCTTCAGTGGGATTGAGATTATGATATTACGTGGTTTGGATTCCAATCCAACTGTCTTCTCTCCCTTTTGGTTGTTTTCCTCAACTTTTTCCTCCAGTCTCTGCGACAACTCTTTTCACACTGGGTGAAGAGTATACCTGGTACAGAAGTGGTGTGGTCTCCCATGTATGATTCTCTATTAACTCTCTCCACACAGGCTCAGTCAATTTGACCGACCGCGTGACCTTTTTGTACTTTTAATAAACTAAAAACAAATTTGTCCTTGTGTAATCTCTAAAACTTCCTAAATACATTTCAAATTTTGTTTTCAGTAAAACTTTATATTTTATCTGTTTTTATCTCTACCCTAACTCAATTTGACTGACCTCGTAACCACCAAAAAATAAATAAATCTAAATTAGCCTCCTTTTCTTTCTTTAATGACTTCAATTGTAGTGTGAAATTACATTCGTTTATCCTAAGTAGCTTTAAAATCATAACAGTATACATCTATTTATAATTGAATTTTATTGTTTTATTGCCCTTTGAACCGTGTCTAACTACTATTTGCACTATTATAAGTTGTAACTCATTTGAAGAATGTGCAGCTGTTACGCTATCAAATTACATTACCCACAAGCAACTCTGAGCTGCTCACATGTGTGCCTCATGAAATATTTTTATTATTATTGTTATTGTTTATTTTACCAAATCTAACATTAACTAACCTAAAGAGATCTCTATTTTTATGTATTAGTTACTTTTATAATAATAAATATAGAATAAACAAGAAATAAAGTACTTATCCAAGTATTCTTTTTTTTGCTGTCGACTATTGATGACATTTAACCCTACTTTTTTATACTAATGGTAGTAGTGCATTAAATAATTTATAGATAATTAAATAATACACCAAAGAACATAGAATCATAACATGCAAAAAACAATTTCCTCTAACAATCACAATTTTTCTGGCTTTCTAACTACGCAACAAGAGCCATTACAAATTCATCTAAGCTAGCCATTGTGATTCCTGTGGGAACAAAAGTTGTGTTATAGGTGAAATTGACTATTCTGTGTTCAGAACTCAATGTAATAGAAAACGTCATTTGATAGATGAAAACCTTGGTTTTGTATTGGTTATAGGTAATATATAGTTAAACGTAAGAGAGACGATGTGACGGGTGGGTGTGGCAGGAGGGGTCTGATTTTCTATTTGATAGCTCTGTAACCAAACAAAATTGAAGGCTATAAAATGTATGGTTTGTCTGAGCAATGACAATTTTATAGCGAGTAATTTACTTTGAATTTCATACTTTTTTGGAGGGGTGATGGATAAAATAGATAAGAGAAGATACCCAGAGAAAATGTCACACTAAGGGAAGTTCAGGATATTTTTAAATATTGCTTTATAAAGTTAAGAACTTAAAACTTGTGTACTATTAAAATATGGATTATTAGCTAAGTTTTTATGCTATACTAACTGGTGTAACATAAATAAAAAATAGTTTTATATAATTTTGAATGTAAGACACTAAAACCTTGTCATGTGCAGTAAAGGATACCTGTGGTGATAAGGTTAAGAGGATCATCAGTATAAGGTGTTCTTCAGACGTTTTTGAAGGCTACTTTTTATCCCTTGCACTGGTCCTTCCACCTTTTCAATATAGGATTCTAACTATATATATGTGAGTGGAGGTAATGTACTGTATCAGAAGTTATAATTTTTAGTATACTGAAAATATATTTCTGATAGGTTCTTACCTCCTCTCACATTTCCCTCCCAACTGAAAAATGGTGATTTATTTCCTGCCTAAACTTGAAGATATAGTAGGTAGAATCAAATAGTGGGAGTTGCATATGTCAGGAGAGTGTGTCGCACTCCTATTGGTGAAGGGTTGTTGCATGATGATTTGCATGCAAGACACAATTGAATGATAATCATAGGGTACATGGGAGTGTAAGGCATGTGGCATGCAAAAAACAAATTTGCATATAGAGGGCATAACTGAATGAGAATAATGATATATGTCAATGGAGGTAAGTACCAATCAAATGGTACTTTTGTTATTACAACTTGTCAAAAGCTTTCTTATAGTCAATGAATCTTAATTTATTAATAACTATTTAAAAATATATAGTTGTACATTATATAAGTAAATTATTAATCTTTTTTTTGCAAGTTAAAACATTTTTTTCCAGGTCTCAGTCTACACAGATAATATTCCTTTTCCCAGTGTGTAATATCACTGTTGTTCAAGTTCATATCAATCAATTTTTATTATGTATAGTGTACTGGTTCTTCTAGCAATTATTACTGTTCTTGACCACACTATTTATTCTCCTCTGATCAAGGCTGACTGTTAAAAACTAGAATTTTTTATGTTTGCATTTTTCCTTGAAAATTGTTATCTCTTTTGTACACATTGGAATTTGTTTGACACATTCCCTTTTGCATTGTCCACTGGCAGGTCAGCAATAAGTTCATGCTAAAATCTAAGATTTGGCCCCCATTGCTGGACAAGAGCACAAATAGCCTGTTGTGTAGCTTTGAGCTCACAAAAAGAAACATAAAATACACCACCACTTTCATGTAATATTTTCTAGTTTACTTAATTTCATATTTTG
>NW_013666699.1:18701-22934 GCF_000517525.1 Limulus polyphemus
AACTTCATATCAATCAATTTTTATTATAAACTTAAATAAATATCAGATTATTCAATCCAAATCACCCCCATCTAACAGATCATGACGTCTCCTTTCAAAATAAACCCCACCTTTTGGATTATGTTTACTCTGAAGGAATAAAAGTTCTATTTCTATTTAGCTTTTCACGCGACATAATACTCTTTCGTTAATGTTAAAAACTAGAATTTTTTATGTTTGCATTTTTCCTTGAAAATTGTTATCTCTTTTATACACATTGTAATTTGTTTGACACGTTCCCTTTTGCATTGTCCACTGGCAGGTCAGCAGTAAGTTTATGCTAAAATCTAGGATTTGGCTCCCATTGCTGAACAAGAGCACAAATAGCCTGTTGTGTAGCTTTGAGCTCACAAAAAGAAACATAAAATACACCACCACTTTCATGTAATATTTTCTAGTTTACTTAATTTCATATTTTGTATATACTTTTTTTTAATGGTCTTATGTACCCTTAATACAAAAAAGTACTTTTTTCAATTTTCCAACAAAGAAAATAATGTGACCGGTTTTACGCATATAGATTCCACATTAGACATAACTTGTAGAGCAAACTGGAGGGATTTACATATTTTGTATGTACTAACCCTGAAATGTTTAAAATATATAGTTTTTTTTATAATTATCTGGATTTTATAGGTCATTTTTCTTTAACCTTCTTATCAAAACATTAGACAAACTTTTTAACTAACTTTTTTTTTACATGTAATTTATCAAGATCAGAAAGAAAAGTCATAATGACTAATGAATGATTAAAAGAATGGAAGTAATTTGATAGAAGTGCAACTTAGCTTTAAATGAACTTATCAAAAAACCTATCTTAATATAAAGAAATTTGATGAAAATGTGAACAATGTATGTCCTCATTAGTAAATAATTAACAGTGGTGTATGCTGGAAGGATTTGTGTAAAATTTTAGACAAACTTTCTTAAATTGTATGTTTACATGATATGATTTTTGTGTAGAAGTTTTGGTATAGTTATGTTAAACATAACTAGCTACAAAACAAAATTGTAGTGTGCAGGTGTGACTATAAAGGATGAAAAAATGTTGATTTAAACAATTTAATTGTAATAAGATTGTATTTTTTACTCAAAAACCTAGTGTTAGTCTATGCAGTAACAGTGCTTAGAATTTTTTTCTTTGTTAAGCCAAAAGCTAGAGAAAGGGCTATCTGAGCTGTGTCCATCACAGGTATCGAAACCCCATTTTTAGCATTAGAAACCTTCAGACTTACTGCTAAGTCCCCTGAGGGCTGTGAATTGGAAAGAATGTAGATATAAGATGTTAGTTATATATAAAGGAACTTAAGTAACATTGTCATTTAAGGTTTCATCTGAAATATTTTATAATACCAAAATACATCTATTTTAAAATATATCTATTAACACATATTTATAGAGAAATCAATAGATACCTTAGTTACAGTCAAAGCATTGGAACAATATCAATTTAACAATGACTTGAAACTACTATGACCTTTTTGTCATGTATTTTTTAACTATAGCTTGTTTGGTAAAATAGTTGGTGTATTCTGCTTATATTAATGAAATGTGATTTTGTTACAAGAACAGACACTTTACAATTCATATGTTGATTCTGTAGGTTTTGGTTTCATTTGCAGACTCTATTCGAGAGATAAGGAAACATGCTGAAGGCAGAAAGTTGGAAACTGAGCATGGGCACTTAGATGCAGAATTACAGCATAGTGTCCGAATGTTTCGAGCTGAAAGGAACTTTTACATCTCTGGGTTTTCTCTTTTCTTGTTCCTGTAAGTATAAACAAATATGTTATGTTTGGACTCGGTAATAACTATACTGTATTACTTGATGTACATGACTCGACTTCTGTGGTTTTATCCTCTCTTTGTGTACAGTGTGTTCTCTACAACTTATTTATTTTTTCTGATATATAAAAACCAATTATTTATAATGCGGTGAGTAATTGTAATTATTATCAATTTATCATTAGTACAATGCATTATTGTAGAAAATAAAAAAAGAAATGCAAATAAGTTGTACAATGCAATAGCATTTAGGATGCGATTCAACCTGATCAGTGTGTGTATATATATATATATACATACACACACACACATATACATATGCCTTGTTTCTATACTCCTGTAATTTTCTCAGTGTTTAATTGTGAAGGATTTCCAAAATTCCTCCCCACAATTTTGCCCTTATCAGTTTCCATACAAGACCATACACCTTTGCTGATATTTATATCAGTACTTTGTACAAGCTAAACCATGGTTGTGATTTAACCTTAGTTGAGATGCTTTCAAGTCTTTTTCTGCCATTATTGCATCTAACAAGTCAAACTGTGGCTGCTCTTCACTTGACCTATCTCAGGTTCTTACAGAGTCCCTGCCATTACATATTTATTTTTAATTCTAAGGCTTTTCATTTCAAATTATATGAGGGTAACAGAAGGCGTCTGCTATCTGATAGAAGGATAAGTCAGACAGTCAAAGAACAACTTCCTTATCAGTTTCAATGATAGCAACAGTAACCTATACAAAAGGGAATATATTTATTTTCTTTGCCTTGTTTGATTCAATGCACTCTGAAGTTGTACACAATGGACCTTGAAAAACTGTGCATATCAGTACTGATTTATTTCTTTCAAAACAATGAATCAGATTGCATGGGTTTTGTCACTGACACAATCAGTGGTGAAAGCCCTGTACAGGTACACAGAAGTTTAGAGAAGCAGTAACTCTAAATATTTTAACATTATTTGTTCCATTCTCATTACTTAATTCAAAGCATTGTTTAATTGGACAAGTTTCAACTGTATGTTTGTATCTTCTTCCAGGATTATCCGACGTCTGCTTATCCTCATTTCTGGTCAGGCTCTCTTGTTAGCTCAGAATGAAGCCTTCATGAAGCAGGCTACTAGTGCATCGCAGCATGCTGAAAAACTTATGAAGGAACTGGAAATGGTAGGATTGGTTTTATATGTGACATTTATTAATACAAAAATTTGTTGTTATTAGAATATTATTTGTTATATATAAATATAAAAGCTTGAAAGGGCTTCCAATGGTCTTAATATGAAGGTTTGTCTGGATTTATCAGCTACGTTACTATATACAGCTTACTCATGTTCAAATTACACTGATGAAATAAACAGAGTATTTTATATGTTCTAATTCATTCTTATTTAGTTGTGTTTTAAAGATCAAATAAATGATCAAAGTTGAAACATACACTAATTTTTTGTAATAGTTATATGAGAAGAAAGATTCAAATGTGCAGTTGTGGTGTAGGCAAAATACACAAGTAAAAGTGTTAGACATACAAGGCTGTTTCAACCTAAGTTCAGTGCGGGTGTTATGATATAGATAGCTTATATAGTGCGAGTGTTAAATTTAGTTATTTTTAGAAACAGTAGTTTATTGTAAGTTTGTTTACGTAACTATTTATGAATCGTACATTGTGTAATTCACTATTTATAAATTTGTGATTGTTGCATCAGGTTACTAAAACCTTCTATGTTTCTCCTTGTTTTAATTGAGTATTATAGCATCATGATATCTCGTAGTGTGTGTGGGCTGTAAATACACACATCCAAAATTTGTTTGATATAGATAGATAGATCTAGACTGTATGAATGTGAATTTAGCCTTAAAGAACATATAGTGGCAATTTTGTGAAGTGAAATTATCACAGATTGTATTGTAATAACAAAGTAGAAAAAAATAATTCATAATTTCAATTATGTCCTAAAGTAATTCAACCAGGCTATTTGTACTTTGATGGAAAAGATAATTATTTAAAGCTCTGGATATAACTGCGATAACCAACAGTATAACAAACATTTGTATATCCATTTCACTTTGGGGGGGGGGGGGGGGGGGAGTCAATTAGACCTGTAACTAGCACAACTTATAAATCTAGATTTTATTGTTTAGTTTACTTATATCTATACATTATTTGTAACTTTAGTAATAAAATTAATTAAAAAGCAATCCAGCAATTTCAAAGCTTGTATCTTTATTTCTAGTAATGTGATTGATATTAAAATAAAAACAGTTAAAGACAAATATTTCAAATTTTATTACTAAAATTAATTTGTTACAATAATATTTAGAATAAAAAATAAGTTTATGCATAAATTCATATTTTAGTGTTTGTAAAAGGATGCCTGTAATCCCTCCTAGTCGTAGCTTCCGAACACTGCCAAA
>NW_013666699.1:23198-24550 GCF_000517525.1 Limulus polyphemus
TGTATTTGCTTAAAAATAATCAATTATTGGCTGAGGCTGTAACTGGATTGCTGTAGATTCCAGCTGTATTGATTCAGAAAAATTCAAAAAAGCAGAGTATGATATGATGCTGATTACGAATATGGCAGAGAAAAAAGGTGCACTTCTTGAATTTTTCCAGTCTTCGAAACAGATTGAAAAATATTAATTACATTTCAGTTATTTTTGTTACTAACTGTTGCTAATAAACTTTTATGATTAATTCCTCTTGCTAGTGTTTTACCATATTCATGAATATCAGAAGTGTTATGAACCCTCAAATAAATGACTAATTTATTGTGGTCTTGTACATTCAGTAATATGCTTGCAGAATACAAGTGATTTGGAAATGACAAAATGACAAGAGTTGGTGGTGATGACTAGTTGCCTTCCCTCTAGTCTTAAAACTGCTAAATTAGGGATGGCTAGTGCAAATAGCCTTCGTGTAGCTTTGCACAAAATTTGAAAACAAAACTTTACCACCTTCTGCTGTCTGCAGAAAAAATCTAGTAAAAAAATAATGTATTGTATTCTATAACTTCTTGCTGCTTTTTTATTTTTTGTTTTTATTTAATTTTCTTTTTCTTGTGAGCAATCATCTTCCAGTATCTGGGTGCAGACAGAGGAAGGTGGTAAAGATGTGGGACATTGTGGGCTAGAGCACTCACATATGCTCTTTTTTTCTCTCTCTCGTTAACTTACATTTAATTGTTTACTACAGATTATTTAGAAATAAAGCTGTTACCAAATGAAAATTGTTTCATTTTTATTCTTGTTACATTTAGAAAAAAAAGAAGAAAATCATGGAAATAATGAGGAAAAACAGGAAGTTCACAAGGAAGAAGTTGAACAGTTGAAACAAGAGTTACAGCATGCCAAAGAAGGTAAGTTTATGACATCCAGTGTTTCCTTAGTTAATAAACGATGCATTAGAAAGCTTTATCTATATACTAAAACTCTGAGATTGTTTGTTTGTTTGCTTGTCTGCAATTAAATACAGCAAACACGGAACACAATAGCGCCATATTTGTAATCAAATGAGAATAAAAACAGAATAAAACAAGTTTCGTTAAAATTGGGCCACGGGTTACCGAGTTAGTGCCTTTTTCGGGTCACTTTTATGAAAATTTTTAGCATGAGTAATTTTACATCACACTACCATTTGCGCTCTTTACGAAACTTCATCGGGTCACAGGTTACCGAGTTAGCATCATTTTTTGGGTCACTTTTATGAAAATTTCTACCATGAGTAATTTTGCATCACACTACCGTCTGTGCTCTTTATGAAACTTCTTCATTCAAATCTATTTCCCTGTCAATATTCCCATCTTCAT
>NW_013666699.1:24696-35061 GCF_000517525.1 Limulus polyphemus
ATCACAATACCTCAAAACTCTGACTTCACTTTTTTGAAAAATTAAATGTTCTTTCCTTTTACTCCCTATCAGCAATCAAATATCTTTTCTTGAATTATGAATAACACAAATGGATTGAAATATTTAATTAAATTTTCTCAAAATAAACCTTCATTTCAGTGCAATATTGAAATTAGCTTGAATTCTTCATAACCTCTAAATAGTGGGTGACCCAATGGGTCACGGTGGTCTAGTTCACCATAAAAGTCTGTGATGTATAGTCATTGCTGTAAGTATTGTGACTTGATCTTGAGTTTAGATACCAAGACGTAGTAGAATTGTAAGGACGAAGTGTGCATAAGATTTCAAAATATCAGGAAATATGTGAATTTGAGGTAATAGAGATTATATTGGCTTTTGGAAGAGAAAAAAAATTAAGTTTACAGGAGTTTACCCAAGTAACATCTAAGGTAACCAACAGAACAACATGATTATAAAAATACTTTTTTCCAACTTATACTTTCAAGTTTTATTTGCATAACTCCTAGAACCTCCTAAGTGAATATCAATAGTTTTTTAATTTAAGGTAAATGTTTATATATTTCACTTTTTCTACAATATTATTAACTGTAGCTATTATCATCAAATTATAGTCTATAGTATAGTACAATGAAATGTTAAAAATTTAAATATATGGAAAATGTGCATACCTTTTAATATTTTGTCAAATAATCTTAAAACATCTTAATTGAATGTCTTTACATTTTCACGCATAATTTATTTTAATGTTTTATTATCCTTTCCTGTCCCTTAGCATTATTATTTATTGCAACACACGTCAGTGGGCATCCCTGGGCAGTATTATGGTATAGCGGGCAGAGAAACTTTAGCTCTCGACAGAACGTGATGTTCATGTATTACACTAACCCTTGTTAACCACATCATTCCAAGCATTTAATGTTATTGTCTGTAGTGAACCACATCATTCCAAGCATTTAATGTTATTGTCTATGGAGTGAACCACATCATTTCAAGCGATTAATGTTATTATCTGTAGAGTGAACCACATCATTCCAAGCATTTAATGTTATTGTTCTGTAGTGAACCACATCATTCCAAGCATTGTTATTGTCTATAGAGTGAACCACATCATTCCAAGCATTTAATGTTATTGTTCTGTAGTGAACCACATCATTCCAAGCATTGTTATTGTCTATAGAGTGAACCACATCATTCCAAGCATTTAATGTTATTGTCTATAGAGTGAATCACATCATTCCAAGTGTTTAATGTTATTGTCTGTAGAGTGAACCACATCATTCCAAGCATTTAATGTTATTGTCTGTAGTGTGAACCACATCATTCCAAGCATTATGTTATTGTTTATAGAGTGAACCGTATCATTCCAATCATTTAATGTTATTGTCTATAGAGTGAACCACATCATTCCAAGTGTTTAATATTATTGTCTAGTGAACCACATCATTCCAAGCATTTAATGTTATTGTCTATAGTGAACCACATCATTCCAAGCATTTAATGTTATTGTCTGTAGAGTGAACCACATCATTCTAAGCATTTAATGTTATTGTCTATAGTGAACCACATCATTCCAAGCATTTAATGTTATTGTCTATAGAGTGAACCACATCATTCCAAGCATTTAATGTTATTGTCTGTAGAGTGAACCACATCATTCCAAGCATTTAATGTTATTGTCTATAGAGTGAACCACATCATTCCCAGCATTTAATGTTATTGTCTGTCGAGTGAACCACATCCTTCCAAGCATTTAATGTTATTGTCTGTAGAGTGAACCACATCATTCTAAGCATTTAATGTTATTGTGTATAGAGTGATGAGAAATTCTTCACTCAGTGTAGGCTGCTGAATGTAACTCTAGTGACAAATGTACATAATTCTGTGAAGAATGAAAGTATGGATTTTATGGTGTGATGTATGGGGCCATGGATATGTTTTTTTCATCAGCAAATTGATGGGGTAATTTCTGCAATAAAGTGCTTACTTTCCATACATTGTTGGAAAGTATTAACACTGAAAGATCTTGAGGCTAATCTGGAAGGATTAATTCAAGCAGTTAGATCACATTCCTCCACATGCACTGCTAACTGATTGAACATTTCAATCAGAGATAGAAACAAATTGGACTAGTCTTGTCATACATTAGTAGAGAGCATGGAAAAGCATCGGTTGTTTCGACCAAGGGTGAAGCAACACTGTACAATACAGTGATGACAAGTCTCCTCTCTGACTAGATGCCTGTATAATTTTAGCTGGTCAGTGTACTTTTGCTCTCCCATTTTTTCATATTTAATCTATTTGAAACCAGTCAAGTAGTTTAATTGTTTAATTTGGGCTGTTCTTAAATGGGCCTTGCTACTTACTGAATGATCCTGTTATTTTTAAGTTAAAACCCTACAAACATTTATGTACTACATCTGGCTGGAAACTGTCTTATACAGGCAGTTAAGTACTACATCTGCCTGGAGAACTGTCTTTATACAGGGGAAAAAATGTAAAGTTCATAAACATAAAAGGCAATTCCATAGAGAAACTAACATATATGTGAGAGTTTGTTTCTAGTTTTAGCTTTTTTATTAATTTGTTACTGGTTTGTTTGCAATGTGCTTTTAATACATTGTATTATGTGTTTTTTACTCTTTTTTATTATTTTTTGTTAGTTCGTTTGAGTTGATAATATTTCTGAAGAAGGTTAAAAAGCTGTCAGTAATGTTTGCATGTGGTGAAATCCATTGAAATGAAAGAGTTACATTTTACAGAACTAGAACACACTACAAATGACTTGAAGCAGTTAAAGTGTCAGGCAGAATCAGTGAACAATGAGTACATGAAGCTAATAGACCAGTATGCTGAACTGAAGGTAAGAAAATGAAAAAAAGAAATTAATGCTTTTGTATGTTACTTTTCAAAACAAGTAATTAATGATTAGCATTTGTTGTATCCAAATAAGATTTTACATTTTTGTATTTACTGTTATTTATTACGTTTATATCGAGATTTGTTAAAATCAGTTCAGAATTTCTCTTTTAGTGCAAAGTAAACTGTTCTCATTGCTTTTAGTTGATTAATAGTAACAATTGTTGAGAGCATTAATGATTATTCCCATATGAGACATGAATAGTTGGAATAATCAAAAGCAGCCATAATTAGAAACACTAGCTTCAATTAGTTAATTAGTTCATAAAAAGTGTGAAATTACTAACAAATAGTGAAATAGTGAATACTAAACAGTATTACTAGGTAGTTAAGTGAAATAGATGTTTTAGAAGTTTTGTTATCATTAATTTTTAATCAAGGTGAGATACGTATATAGATCTGAACTAAACATTAACCAGCATGTGAAATGTACATAAAAAAAACTTTAGTCACAATTAACATCATTTCTTATGTTTACGGGTGTCACTAGAAAATATACATACTATTTTTCATAGGCACTTTTTTTAACTGTTATGTAAATACAAATGACGAATATAGAGGGTGAGTGCACATTATACTAAAATGATTTTGAATTTGCAAATCGGCAAGCCACATGACAACCATAGCTGGTATAAAATTGCAGTGGAATAACATGTATCAGAACTACATTTTGACATTATTTGGTGTTTTGATAGGTCGTAATGCTACCAAAAATATATTACTTTGAGAAAGTTATATAACAGTCATTTCCATTGCAAAATATTTACACAATCAGATCATAAGGATGTGTTGAAATTGGGGATTTAGAATTTCCAACAAGGAGATATTCATTGTAAGTTAATGTCATTGGACAACAAAAGAATATGGATCAACTTGGGGCATCAGGACTATTCAGAAAGAGACCTATAACAATTAATACTCCAGTCATGGTAAGTAAAGTGCGGCATCTTGTAACAGGTGAGAATCTTCAAGTAAAAAGGGTAAGTGTAAAAACCTATTCACCAACCGCAGGCAACAGTACAAAACACACCTATTCACCAGTCCCAGGCAACAGTACAAAACACACCTATTCACCAGTCCCAGGCAACAGTACAAACACACCAATTCACCAGTTCCAGGCAACAGTACAAAACAAACCTATTCACCAGTTCCAGGCAACAGTACAAAACAAACCTATTCACCAGTCCCAGGCAACAGTACAAAACAAACCTATTCACCAGTCCCAGGCAACAGTACAAAAAATAATCAAAAAGGATCTCTGCCTGGAAAAGTGACACAAGTTACCTCCACAGCATACCTGTTCAAATTCAACCATTACATAACTCAAGCAGCTAGAGAATGAAAAAGGTATTCATGCTATTCCATACAAAGACTTATTTGTCAAGTTGTTGAATGCAGAACTTATGAATTTCTGTGTGCTTGAACTGTTGAAACAGGTACTGGGAAATTGTCATTCTTGTAGACTAGATGGTTAATAGGAAACATGCAGGGAGTACCAGTGTATTTTTGAAAAGACAGCATTATGATGGAGTCTTTTACAATGGATACTATGCTGCAAGGCTATTATCAAGATGTGCAGTTATCAGATAGAAGATAAATGTATATGGTTATGTGGACTATAATGACGTGTTGAGGCTTCAAAATCATTTTAATATAAAGTACTCAACCTCTGTATGTACCATAATTTGTAAACTTACTTTTTATCTTGACCTCTAGCTTTTATTTTACCACATAAAAAAATAGTTTTAACATAGTCATGAAGTTATTCAGAATTTCTAAATGTTTTAAGTTCATATTGAAAAAATGGTTATTTAGTGTAATCAAATTGACGTTTGGTTTAACAATGAAAAGTTCATCAGGAACTAAAATGAAAAACTATTACAATTTATTTATAACAGAAAATGTTTAAATAAATAAGACAAAGTGCATGGTCATACTACTGTTTTATTTAAAATTAGGATGGTCACAATAACCATTGTTCAACTCTTTCAGCATGGACTCGGTCCCTGGGACCGACCTTGTAACCATTCAGTGATTGTTATAGTTTTCATGTTATAACTTTTAAATTAGTAAGTGTATGTTAATGGAATTTGGCTGAATATCAGTAAACATTACAATGCTTTCATATGCAAAATATAAATTTTTTTATTAAGCCTTAAGGTTTGTTAAGCAATGTTTTTCTCATGCCTTTTTTTCGCATGTTACCTATCAACAGGCAAAGCAATTTTCATTTAATGATTAAAAATACTTTTATGCATCAGAAAATTTTAAAATTTCACATGTGAAATCTTTATAATGTCCAGATGGTTATCAAAAGTTTCTTAAGAAAAAAACTATATATTTTATCTGTTATTTTCACTAACGAATCTTGACCAATCTTGTAACCACCGTAAAAAAATTGGGAAATAAATATAAATTATGCCTTTATCGTTCTAGAATGAAAACAAATTATAACATGGAAACATAAATGTTTAGACTAAATAGCTTAAATCTCATAATATTATACATTTATATATATATTTATTATTTTTATTATTGACCTATCAGCTGTGTCTGGTTAACAATACAGAAGTTACAATGATGCAACACGCGTGCTCTTATGTTAGCATATGATATAAAACTGACCTTTAGTCATTACAAAATGACCTGTCTTGGCTGTGTTTTAGTAGACTAGTATTTTGTAAAATACAGTCACATTTCAATTGTTATATATTATATATGGATATAGATTATTCTGTTTAGAAATTAGTTCTTAAAGTTATATTTCTTAAAACATAGAACAATAAATAAAGAAGTAAAGCAAACAACTATCTCTTCTAGTTACGACCTTTGTACTTGGTTGCTGCTTGATGTAGGTTGCTAAGCCTTTTAAAATTTTGCACGTGGAGGATATGAAACGAAATACTTTTTATATATACAGTTGAATAACCAAAAAATCATAAATTACTATACCAATACCATAGAATTCCACTATAATTTATCAAGCTTAGTAACTAAGCTGTATTTGGGTCTAAAAAAATATGAAATTTCGAGCAGACTAATACACAACCTACCTCTTTGAAATCTTGGTTCGAAAGAATGAGATGGTGCCCTAACACATGAAAATTGGTGAGAAAGCCACTAGGGGTAAATTCTGAGCTTTTGATTGGTTATTCACATGTCATATATTGAAGTAGGTGTATATAAGGGACCATTTACAAAAATGGGAAGAGGTGATTGAGGCCACTGTATTTGATTCAGTACATGAGTGATATATCAGCAAACAGAAAATATATAAGGTTCTTATTTTATATTCTAGCTTGTCAATATTGGTAATTTTAGTTCCTAATTCCTAAAGACTTAATATTTTGACATCACAAACATCTAATTTGGAACAGTGCTGCATTCAACATACCACGTGACACACAAAAATTGATATTTAACTGTTTTTTTTAATATTAACTTTTAAATTAAGGAATTGAGTAATGTATAATACTAAAATTTGAATTATAATCTACAGTTTTATACCAAACTTATTGACATAAATTCATGAAATAGTAGTTCAATAAAATTTTGAATGCGAGTCAACAAAGTATGATTAAACACAGGCTGTAAAAGAGTTCCAATTCTTTGGAATATTCAAGTCACATGCAATAAATTAAGTTATTGTCATACATAACCAGGGACAAAGGATTTAGAATTTTGTTTTTGCTCTTTGACTAAATTCAGTGACCACTGAAGACAACTCATATTTTAAATTTCTCCAGACAGGTCATGGGTCAAAGGCCATGTCATCGCGTTCAGCCTAAGTGCTTCATGTACCATGGTGTGTCTCAGCTGCCCTAAAATATTTAATCATAAATTGACATTAATTTCATGATCATTTTAATTTGCACTAAAATGTGTCTACATAGGCAATGAATGATTCCAATGGTTTTTTTTTCTAATGTAATCAAACTGACCAAACCCTTTTAAATGTCAAACATAAAAAAAACAGCCATCATTATGATACTGTTGTGTAGTCGTGCACTAATAAAATACCAGAACTGATTATTACGAGAAAAGATGGAGAAGTTAAATAAAACCTAACCAGACCCAGCGTGTACAGCTACACTAGCACCCAAGTCTGTTCAGTATCTACTGTGGTATGTGTATCTATCAAGATAATATAAATGCTTGTTATGAGTATAACCCAACATCAGGTCAGAAACTTGTTTGTTTTTTATTGGTTTCAGACCTGATGTTTGGTTATGTTTAGTTGGTTTCTGACTTGATGTTGGGTTATGCTCACTTGTTTATTTTTTATTGGTTTCTAACTTGATGTTGGGTTATACTCACTTTGTTTTTTTTTATTGGTTTCTGACCTGATGTTGGGTTATGTTTAGTTGGTTTCTTACCTGATGTTGGGTTATACTCATTTGTTTTTGTTTTTATTGGTTCTTAGACTGACATTCATACTATTTGTTAGGTCACATCTGATTTAATGTATGATACCATCTGCTTGATGTTTTTACAGGTTCTTAGACTGACAGGCAAGGAAAATCAGAGGGGAGGGCCATTTGGCCTGGGCCTCAAGCTCAAAGGGGGGCCTCCAATTTAGACAATTGTTTTTCGAGCTAATGATGGTCCTAATTTTTGTGTATTTTGTCATTTGTTATTTTTATTATGACCAGGGGCCTCAAAAGCTTAAAGTGTCTGAACCTGTGAGAGGGCCTGCTGACAGGTTATTTGTTGTGGTAGTTTTTTTGCTAGGTTGATATGTGACCTTATTCCATTGTAACACAGTCTTTACTGCCTGATGAAGGGTGTCTGCTCAAAAGAAATGTTGCACAAAATAGAGTAAAAAGGTTTTCACTTAGACATGTTAATTTATTCTTTATCATTTATCCAATGTTTTTTACTTGCATCTTGTGGAACATGTATATATATGTGTGTGTGCATGCTTTTGTCTGAACACACTTATGGTAAGGATGTGGCCATTGGTTATCAGTTATTTTCATGGTTATCAGCTTCAATTAATTAAACTTTAGATGATCCTATAGGCTAGTAACCAGGGCAATGATGTGTACTAATAATTTACACACTGCTATAGGTTGGCTAAGCCTACTTAATATTGTTAAATATTCAGTTATTTTCATGGTTATTAGCTTCAATTAATTAAACTTTAATGATCCTATAGGCTAGTAACCAGGGCAATGATGTGTACTAATACTTTACACACTGCTGTAGGTTGGCTAGCCTACTTAATATTGTCAAATGTTCAGTTATTTTCATGGTTATTAGCTTCAGTTAATTAAACTTTAGATGATCCTATAGGCTAGTAACCAAAGCAATGATGTGTACTAATACTTTACACACTGCTATAGGTTGGCTAGCCTACTTAATATTGTCAAATGTTCAGTTATTTTCATGGTTATTAGCTTCAGTTAATTAAACTTTAGATGATCCTATAGGCTAGTAACCAATGTGAAAAGGTTACACTAATATAACCAAGATTGATGAGGGAATGAGAAGTATGTGATAAGGTTACACTAATATAACTATGACCCATGAGAGAAGTAAAGCAAAAAGTATGTTAAAAGGTATTAAATAGGTTATTTTCGTCCAAGTGTGGTATTTCTGACACCAAAACAACTAAGGTACCAATACATTTGACAATATTAAGTAGGCTTATATAGCAGTGTGTAAAGTATTAGTACACATCATTGCCCAATTCTTACTTTACTTCCCCCTTATTGGTCATGGTTATATTAGTGTAACCTTTTCACATACTTCTCACTTTACTTCCCTCATGGGTCATAGTTATATTAGTATAGAGAAGCATGCATATATAATTGTTTCAAACATTTAAAAAATTGTTGTTGTCAAATATTAAAAAAATGTAAGAAAAGATATTTTAATAACTTAATCAACTAAACTGTAGTTCACTTTGGTAATACATTGTGTGCTTTATTCTTGTAGGCTGAGAAGGAGAATGAAACGGGCCAGTCAGGTGATAAGAAAGAAAACTAAAGAAATGAATAGTAGAATGCTGCCACTGAAAGTTGGTGATGAACAGTATAAAATATGCTAATGATTTTCATAATTTTTATTCTTAGGTGTCTTTTTTGGATGTTTTATTAATTACCAGTTTGTGAAAATTCACTACTCTGTTTGCTTTTTGACTACTTGACCTATAATTTTAATATATAAAAAACTATGAATATTCTTTAATAAAATGTAGCATGATATAAAGGGAACAGGTTCACCATATTAAGATATCATGAAAGATAAAAAGTTAGACAAATAACAAAAGAAAAAATCTGATAATCTGAGAAGTTTTATATGGTAGATCTTTCTTCTTAAGGGTTGAATTGGTTCTTAGTTTATTGTAAATGAGGATGGTCTACTTTCCAGGAATGCTTCGGTTATTAGATTTCTTGTTTTACGAATTAATGAATATTGATTAATAGAAAACTGTCCTCAATATATTTTGTGTATGTAAGTATTGATCAGTGTGCTTTATTAATAATATTAACTATCAAGTCATTGTAATTGTTACAGGGTAATAAAAATATTAATGGTTTTTTTTAAAGTGGAAGTTTGAAGTGAAAGTATATCTTATTCAGCTTTGCATTTTGTAGTTTGTATTAAATGCACCAAGTACAGCAGCCTAGGTAGTGATTGGATGTCTCTCTCTCTACTGAAGAGACACCTATCGTGCTAAATTTCAACCTCTTTATTAAAACATATTTAAAAGTGTACCATACCTGTTGGACAGTAGTACAGTCAATATTTATATTTTTCCCGTGTATTTAGATATACAGTTAGAGTTATTGACTTACTTTTGTTCTTAATAAGCATAAAATTGCAGATTTTATATTTGTTGGTTACTAAAATATTCTGAGAACTTTCAATCCGTGTTCATGTATTAACTAAAGTTGCTATGTAATAAAATTGGTTCATTGGATTTATCCATGACTAGTTTACTATGAGCATAATTTTTTATCATAGGCAGCTACAAAGAATGAAGACTAAAAACTACTGATGAGTTTTTTAATCATCCTAAAATTTGGATGGTAGATTTGTTAAAAAAAAAAAGTGTTCTGACAGTTTCCTTAGGGTGATGGCCACCCATTTAAAACATATCTAAATTTCTGTTTTCATTCATCTTGTTTTTATATTATGGTCATGCTATATGTTTTAATATTTTAACAACAATGCTAACTTTCTGATAACAAATGAGCATATTGGTTTCTAATGCTTCACCAGCTTTCAGCATTTAGACGGTACCTTTTAAAACTGTTAAAATGTTTAGAAAACATATATATGTGTATGTGTGTGTGTGTTAAATATTATGTAAAGTGAAAGACCTACAACATGAGAAGCAAATTGGACAGTATTGTTACGTATCTGCTCGTTTGTTAATTTCTGGTTAATTTCCGAGGAACTTCAGTGACACAAGTCCTT
>NW_013666699.1:36024-37944 GCF_000517525.1 Limulus polyphemus
GCATAGTTACACAATCTTTAGTAACTTTTGTAACTATGCAAATTACACAATCTTTAGTATTTGCATCGATACACAATCTTTAGTGTTTGCATAGTTACACAATCTTTAGTATTTGCATCTATTTACTGTTTATTTACCTTATTTACTTCTAGTATAAATTAGCAAAGTATTGAGATTAAGTTCGAAAGAAGTAGTTGTGTTAGTCTTTAAAACTGGATAATACGTACTTTTAATGCAAAGTTATATCTGGATACCAGGGGGGAGGGGAATCGAACCGCGAATTTTTAGCGTTGTAAGTCCTTAAACATATCGCTGACCCACTGATGGAAAAATGATGTCTCTTTGGAGATCGAAAGCATCCCCTTCACCAGCAAGCTTTGGAAATAAAATATTAGCATTTCACAAAAATTAAAGAACAGAAAATGATGCGTTCACATTTAGCAACCTGGAGAAATGACGAGACTATCGATCTGAAATTAGAAGCTGAGAGTAGATAATCTGTTGAACACAGTTTAACTGGAATTGTTTTCGTCAACAGGTGTTCCTAAACAAACAGAAATAGTTGAAAAATGTAGAGGTCAACGTAACAATGGAGCTATCACAATGAATGGTAATTTGCAGCGACTGCACTCGGTTTTCGGCCAAAGCCTCAAATAATGAGAGCTCATTACAAAAGTAGACAAACACAACACTGAAAAAATTGTGTCCCACGAGCTGAGCATCCAGCTTTGTACATGTAATGACAACACTAGCAGTCTAACAAAACGGACGAGTGCTCGTTAAAACTTATCGAAAATCGCTTCCTACATATGAGACGAAGAAACACTAAAGATTGTGTAACTATGCAAATACTAAAGATTGTGTAACTATGCAAATACTAAATATTGTGTAACTATGCAAATACTAAAGATTGTGTAACTATGCAAATACTAAAGATTGTGTAACTTCTATGATATTAACAAACGCATACTCTACTGTCCCCTCCGTGCTGCACGAAGTTCAACCAACAAACATAAATTAGGTACTTTTCATTCAAATGGCTTAACTGAACGCTTCACCTGGGTTATCTGTCCCTAATTTTGAATTCATAGACGAGATGGAAGGTAGCTAACCAACGTCCGCCAACTCTTGGACTACTCTTTTACCAACGATAAGTTGGATTGATCGTCACATTATAATGCCTTCAAGGTTGAAAGAGTGAGCATGTTCGGTGATAGGTTTCGATCCCACAATCCGCAAATTAGGAGTCGATCGCCCTAAACACCAAGTTATGCGAGGACTCATAATTTATAAATTAGTCGGTTTTCAAATCGTTCTCCAGAGATTAAAATCATTGATGCTATGTCATGGCGTTCTTGTTATGACCCCAAGATGTTAACAGAATCTGTCCCCGAGATGATGGTTTGTTTCTATTACACACAGCTGTTCACAGGTTACAATAAGTGAGACAGGATGTAAAAATGGCTTATGCGGATGATGAATTTGGATCATCGTACTTGGGTAGTAAGTACTCTTTACATATTCATCAGGCTGGTTCACAACTCGGGTTCCGAGTATAATTATAAAGTGTTAGTACATTATGTACCATAAAGTTGACAATATTAGTGTCATGTCTGTAGGATATTAAGGGACAATCACTAAATATCATGTTGATGGTAAAATCTTCTGAGTTGTCACTAATTACATCCATCATTTATATGTTGGTATTTCACTAAATATCGTGTTGATGGTAAAATCTTCTGAGTTGTCACTAATTACATTCGTGACCTGTATGTTGGTATTTCACTAAATATCGTGTTGATGGTAAAATCTTCTGAGTTGTCACTAATTACATCCATCATTTATATGTTGGTATTTCACTAAATATCGTGTTGATGGTAAAATCTTCTGAGTTGTCACTAATTACATCCATCATTTATA
>NW_013666699.1:38528-41231 GCF_000517525.1 Limulus polyphemus
ACAAAAGTTACTAAAGATTGTGTAACTTTGCAAACACTAAAGATTGTGTAACTATGCAAATACTAAAGATTGTGTAACTATGCAAACACTAAAGATTGTGTAACTATGCAAATACTAAAGATTGTGTAACTATGCAAACACTAAAGATTTTGTAACTATGCAAATACTAAAGATTGTGTAACTATGCAAATACTAAAGATTTTGTAACTATGCAAATACTAAAGATTGTGTAACTATAAAAATACTAAAAATTGTGTAACTATAAAAATACTACAGATTGTGAACTATACAAACACTGAAGACTGTGCATCTTCGTGTTCTGGATGTTTTAACGGTACTGAAACAGTTACTTACTTAGTGTTCTGAATGTTTTAATGGTGCTGAAACAGTTACTTACCTAGTGTTCTGGATGTTCTAACGGTGCTGAAACAGTTACTTACCTAGTATTTCGATGCTTTAACGTTGTTGAAACAGTATCTTAGTGTTCTGGATGCTTTAACGTTGCTGAAACAGTATCTTAGTGTTCTGGATGCTTTAACGGTACCTAAACAGTTACTTACTTAGTGTTCTGAATGTTTAATGGTGCTGAAACAGTTACTTACCTAGTGTTCTGAATGCTTTAACGGTGCTGAAACAGTTACTTACCTAGTGTTCTGGATGTTTTAACGGTGCTGAAACAGTTACTTTCCTAGTATTTCGATGCTTTAACGGTGCTGAAACAGTTACTTACCTAGTGTTCTAGATGTTGTAACGGCACTAAAACAATCACTGTGGCGATTACAGAAAGATCGTTTCCAACTTTTATGCTGATCAAAATTCGTAGCTGTATGCGCTACCTCTTTAATGGAGCGCCGCTACCGCTACAGTAAAAAATATACTGCGGCGCTACTGTTATCGCTACATATATATAGCGGCGTTATTGTAACAGCTACTTCTGAAGCCGACATGATTCATGATAATTTTTTAGTGGATAATATACGAATGAAAAACAAATTTATTGGTAAACGGTAGTACTTTATTGCTACAATAACAAAATAGACTTTTCAAAACAGCATATCCATATTTGTGAATGATGAGTGGAAAGCAGCTAACAACCATGCAGCCTTCGATACATTAAATAATAGCACTTAAAGAACACAAAGTTAAAAATGCAATAGACAAAATTATATAATACTATTCTGTATTATAATAAATATATCTGTCACCAGATAAAGGCCCTGTTCTCTGGACGGAAATTATGTAAATTCATGATTAATGAAAGTTATCTTAGGACATGAAGAGTCGTGTTACGTTTCTTTTCGTTTGTTAATTTCCCATATAATTTCTTTCTGATGAAACTTTAGCAATACAAGTCCTTTCTTAAATAGAACTAGTTTATTCTTTCTCAATACAACTTTGCAGTACACTTAATTTCCACAGTCGCTTTAACTTAAACACACGCTATAATTCACAACGATTCACGCATTTTACATACGGTCACTGCAGCGCTTGACTCAATTATCCGTCTCTATCTCTGCCTGCTTGCAATTATCTATGCCGTCACTTCTTCTCTCCGCTTTATTTGCCGGGCTTCTATATTAAAATAGAGGGCGCCTAGAAAACGCTCGGGCCTTCATGATCCTTCTAGAATCTCATGACGTGTTACCAGCGTCACGTAACTTCCGCTGTCGTAACACTGCCCCTTCCTTAGTATTGTTCGTCCCGAACAATAGCCACTTACATTAAACCAATAGATAATTAACAATAACTTAATTAAATGTATAGAATTTACAAACACAAAATTAAAATTCAACAAAGTATCTTAATTTTACGAGACGTATCTTCTTCCGTACTGGTCTCTATCTCGTTGGCTTCTGCTTCACATGGGGTTCATCTGCTTCATCAGGAAACATCCTATCATTGGTAACAGTCACATCAGTGGTAGTAACTTCATCAAGGGCTTCACTGTTTTCCTTCTCAAAAATGGTAAGAGTTACTTCTTCGACAGTGGCTTTTTCAGGTGACACGTCTTCAGCAGCATCATTTGTTCTTTTGTTCCAACTGAAATGTCCTGGACCGTGATAATGCCAAAGCCTGTTGGCATGCACTGCCTTTGGCTTACCTCGCCGACCACATTTTATCCGGAAAGTCACGTCTAAGAGACGATCCACTATGTCATATGGGCGTTCACATGCAGAAGACATCTTAGGAGAATTCCCTTTGGTCTTCCTGGGATTATACAACCACACTTTGTCTCCTGGTACAAAGCTGACTTCAGTAGATCTCTTATCATAACATAGTTTCATGGAATCAGCAGACGTTTTTAAGTTTGAATGCACTTGATGGTGAATATCATCCATCCTTTCAAATAACACTTTCAAGAACTCTGACACATTTTCAGGCAACTCTTCGTAAGGTGGGCGTCCTGTTATCAGATCCACTGGTAACCAAAGTTCCCGACCAAACATCAGCTCTGCTGGAGTGTATCCAGTGGCTTCATACTCTGCTGTTCTATAGGCCATCAACAGTGGAGGGAGTAAGACATCCCAGTCATCTTGGCGACTATTACAAAACTTTGCCAATTGTACTTTTCTACCATCCCATCAGACTGTGGATGAAGTGGTGTTGTCCTGGTCTTTCGTATGCCAAACAACTTGCAGCATTCATGGAACACAGCTGATTCAAAGTTACGGCCTTGATCTAAATGCAGTTCGTATGGCATAC
>NW_013666699.1:41387-42902 GCF_000517525.1 Limulus polyphemus
TAATAGCCGAACTACAATTGTAGCTTCTTGATTTGGTATTCCATATGCTTCAGGCCACTTGGTGAATTAATCCATCAACACAAATGTACCTGTTTCCAGCACGAGTTTGGGGCAAAGGACCAGTAATGTCAACGGCTACTCTTTCCACTGGTCCCATTGTGCCCAATAGTTCTTTGTCACAGGGTTTAAGCTAGACACCTTCTCCCAAGCAGGGTGCAAAACACTTACTTGTAGGAAATCAATTATTGGCTTCAGATCTTGGTCTTTCTCCTGCTCTGCTTTAATATTTATACCTGGTTCCACTTCACCATCATCAATTCATTCAGTCACTTTAACTTAAGCTTGATGACACCTGGTTAGTTCAACCTCTCTTTTAACACTTACCGGAATTTGGCCTTTATTGTTCCCAAACGTCATTTTATCGAAATTAACTACACACTTCCTCAGTAGTAAGAAGTCCAACCCTAATATGCATTGGTCTTCAATGTCAGCCAAGTATACTTTGTGTCTGTCCTTCATGCCCATGAGCTCAATAGTTACCCACACTGGTGTCCACAACCTTGCAGAATGTCCTGTCACACCACAGAGCTTCTGTACGGCTTCTGGTACTCCTTTGTGATCTAGCACCTTGATACTCACAAGGGTTTGCTGAGATGCAGAATCTGTGACAAAGTTGCACCTTTGGTCATCCAGCTTTCCTGTCACGTAGACACTATGTATGCTTCCCATTTTACACTTAGCTGTTGGGACTTTCACAATGGGGGTTGGTGGGTGTCCCTCAGCACCAACCACTATTGGTTTCTCAAAGCTGACCTATTGGCAGTATTCTTAGTACACTGGCTCCTCATATGTCCTTCCTCTCCACAGTTCCAATAACCTTTCTGGGTAGCAGCCTTTCCTGCCGTGGCATCTTCTCTGTGTTGAAGTTTCCAGCATTAAGCTTTCTCGTGCCCAGGTTTGTTACAGTGCCAGCAAAGTCCCTCAAACTTCTCTGATAGCTGACCTTTTCTGGCCTTGAATCCTGATGACTGTACCAACCTTGGTACCTCTGTGCTGGACTTAATGTAGGATTCAAATTCAAGAGCTCTGGCCATTGCATCCTGCATGGTAGAGGGGTGTGCTTGCTTCACTTGTATCTTCAGTTGTGGACTGTCCAAGGCGTCTACAAACTGATCCCTCAGCAACAGCTTGAGGACATCGGGTTGTGCAGTTAGGTAGGCCTTGTGTGCCACACTTTCCGAGTCCTGTGCCAGCTCTTGCAGGCTCTCCCCTTTAATACGGACTCTAGTCATAAACCTAGCCCTGTAGACTTCGGACTGATTTTGCGTTCCATACCTGAGTTCTAGAGCAGCTACCAGTGCTCTACAGTTGTGCCTGTCGTCTGATTACAACTGTCCAAGTATTTCCAGTGGTTGTTCCTTCAAGCTCGTTGCCAGGTACGCTGCCATCTGCTCCTCTGTCCATCCATTATTTTCTGCCAGTAGCTCAAATTGTGCTCTATATGTTTCTCATGGT
>NW_013666699.1:43713-60650 GCF_000517525.1 Limulus polyphemus
CTTGTTTATTTTCTTTCTCCTCCAACCACTACTGTAGCCTCTCTGCTTGTTTATTTTCTTTCTCCCCAACCACTGCTGTAGTCTCTCTTCTTGTTTATTTTCTCGTTCTTCTTGTTTTTTTCTGTTCTTGTATTGCTGCCATCAAATCTGCTAAGCTGTATCCATTTTCTTCTTTTTTTTCTTTTCTGTCCCACTCTCTGTTTGTTTGTTTGTTTCGAATTTCGCGCAAAGCTACACGAAGGCTATCTGCGCTAGCCGTCCCTAATTTAGCAGTGTAAGACTAGAGGGAAGGCAGTTAGTCATCACCACCCACTGCCAACTCTTGGGCTACTCTTTAACCAACGAATAGTGGGATTGACCGTCACATTATAACGCCCCCCCCCGGCTGAAAGGGCGAGCATGTTTGGTGGGACGGGGATTCGAACACGCGACCATCAGATCGCTAGTCGAGCGCCCTAACCACTTGGCCATGCCCCCGCTCTCTGACACCAATTTGTTGTGTATGTAAATGTAAACCAAAATGTTTTGAAGCAACACCCCTGGTCTGTTCTAAACTTATATCAGAAGGAGTCTAGTAGAAGTGAGATATTAGTGTATATAGATTTACATGCTCATAAGGTAGGGGTTTGTGTTCATACAGTGGCTAGCAGTTGCAACCCCTATTTCGTTCCTAAAGTACTCAGACTCTATTTATATAACAACCAGTCAATAGCAAATGTAATGTGGATAGGTTACAAGATAGTTGTGTTAGCTGTTGTCATGGTAATGGCAGCAGTGGACAGCTAATCTTAGTGGTCAAGCACAAGACCTGATGAAGCTTGGGGACTTTTACTATTTAAGACCAAGTCCTTAACCTTTCTGGCTATCTTGTCTACTTAGTTGTGTTAGTTTTATCCATTCTTTTATATTTAACCTGATAACTTTTGTTTCGAAAATATGAGGAGACTTTTCTGAAACTTTTCTGTTTGATAACCTTGCAGATGTCACTGATTATCCTGTCGTCTGCAAGACTCCAGAAGCTAACCTGTGTTTGGTCCAGCTGTATCAGATTCACTAACTCACTAGGCATATACAATTTCCGGATAAAGCCCCAAATTGTTTGACCATGAAATCTTCAGGATCCCCAATACTTAAGCCTGCCAAGGATCTGCTGACAACCTCCAGGCCACAAATGTGCCCCATCAGAGGATGCTCATTGAGAAACACCTGGGTTTAGATCATCACATTCCTAAACCAAAGAAGAACTTCCTGGAGCTTAAGACTTCCAAAAATAATCTAAATGCCAGGAGATTCAACTTACATAAGAAAAAAGGGCCAAAATATCATCCATTCAACCATTGGCTGAGGAAACATCAGATGTATAGGTAGGGGTATCCACTTAGGTTGCTGTTTCTTCACCATCAGCCAAATGGTCCCAAACACATTTTCAGTGGCCAGGAAAGCTAGAGCTACCCAAAATGCCTCTGAGAAAAATAAAACAAAGTCTTCTGCCCAAAAACATCCAGGACTGAATTGCCATTACCAGGAGCAAGCTGTCAAATGGGCTCAGTAAGACCACCTCCTGAAGTATAAGAATCATTCATTGTAAATGGAAGAGGTGCATCCTCTAACACAAATCTGGCTCAGATACAGGAGGATATAGAAAGCTAGGGAGATCACCCAACAAATGACATGTGGCCAGTCAGAAATCAACCGTCATACTGGAGGGCTTGCATTAGTGTAATGTGGATTGTTTTTCTACATATGATATATAAAGACATAATTGTGTTTTTTCTCTTTCTCTTTGGGATATTTATTATTTTTTTACAGATTCACTTTTTTATTTTACACTTTTGTATGTATGTATGTATTGGTGCACATGTACATAAGTATATACTTAAAAAATCCTAAATGTGAGATGAGTACTCGATCGTCAGTGTGATTATAGGAGAGCATTTTCTTTGATTTCATGCCATTACATGTGTGGTTGCTGGTACAGATGTTGAGTGCATTATATTAAAATGATTTAGGTGCCTCATCATATCAATGTAGTCTATGTCCCACACATGTTGATAATAGCTGTACAGTTTAGTTTCTATTACAAAGGTTCAATCGTAAGGCTGCTAAGTCCAAAGCACACCCCTACTTCCTCTTACTTTCCATAAGCCATATGGTGTATGAGGATGATGATGATTTCCCAGTAGCTGTTTTAACAGTCTGGTTTCACAGAAATCCACAGGCACTGCATATGATGACTTGACTAATATATCTCTGTATAAAAAAGCATGATACCTGTCCCATTCTCTAGCTTGAGGTTTGTGATAGTTGAACAGATATGTCATGGAAGAACTTTTGTACATGTGATTTGTCAATTTGACAGACAGACGCCCTTCTTGATTATGTTGCATACTGTTGCCTAAGGCACATTGATGGCTTCTTCAACTGATCTTTGTCTGTGTATATTTTCACCTGTTCCTACACACCACACACTTTACTTACCAAAGCTATGACAACATTTGTTGCATGTCTCTTTCCATATCATCCCGGTGCCCCAAGCTGATCCATATTTCTTTGTTTTCCAATACCGTAAGCCCAGTGGATATCCCCATCTAAGAAATTCTAAATCCCTGATTTGATTAAATCTATATGGTATGAATGTATGAATATTTTGCACAAAACCAAATGATATCGAAATGTACTTCTGATACACCTGTTCCACCACGAAATTGTATCAGTTGTTTTCGATGTGAGTTACTGATTTGCATATTCAAAACCTTTTAAATATCATGTCCTAAATCCTCTCTGTTTGTGGATGTTATGTTGCTGTTTTTTACTAAAAGTTAATTTAGCATTATGTAATATTAGTGTCTTTAGTTTTAACCTCATATTAAGGAATTGTGCATTCTTAGATTTTGGTTTGTAGCTCACTTTAGCAAGGGGTTTTATTTTTTATAGTTTTGATATGTATTACTTTTCCTTTTATGAAGAGTTATTTTTATCACATTTAACAAGTAATGTTTAAGAGCAAGTTTTGTATTTATTTTATTATTGTATTTTTATGTGATATTAAGGCATTTGTTTTGCTTTGCATTTCTCGTTTTGTATCTTTGTTCTTCATGTGTGTGACTGATTCTTAATTATGTTTAAGGGCTATGTTATTTAGGACTATTAAAGATTATGTTATATAGTTTCGATTTTATGTTTATTTTTGATGTAAGGGGCGAGGATAGATTACACTGCTTTTTTAACCAGTGCACGAGTTTAATAGGATTTTAAATTGTAAAATTAGGACTGGCTGAGGATGGCCTGAAAGCAAAAGAGAGAGGAGATATTTGGCCTGCAGGCATGCTAGGTTTTCTCTACCTCCTTGGTCTAATAAAGTGAAGTTCACCTGAAAAACTGTCAAGGTTTTCATGCATATGAGGAAATGTAAGTTTAACGTGAAACTTTCGTCGCGAAAATGTTTGAGTTCCTTTTGTGCTAGTTACCTATTGTCCTGGCTCATCGCCTCTTATGGTATCAACTGCGCTGTCTCGCTACGTAAAAGTACACAGTGCAATTTTTCTCTCACGGGCAATACATTGAGGAAACAAACAAACAACAACAACAAAACGGTTAGAATGACCAACAGTAATATAAGTAGTGCAATCACATTTACAAGAATAACTCTATAGTTCCGTGTGTATAATACTTTGTTTTTGTTTATTTTTTAGTCTGGGAGCTCCAGTAAAGTGTGCAGTTCTCCTTGTATTAGTATACTAAATTTTTTTGTATCTTTTATCAAATAAGATTATTATATTTTTTCCAGTCTTCTTCTTCAATAAACACACTCAGAACCAAGAGAATTAAATTATAACATTCCTATAATAAAGAGTTAATTGTTATCGTATGATTGTATGTCTTGATAATTTACTAAATTACAATCAGAAGAACTGCTTTCCACATTCAAGCTACACAGATGGTGCCATCGAAGCAACCCGTAATCTTTATAATAAGAAATACATGAAGTATTACAGGTTCACTAATTTCCCTCTTAGTATTCAGGTAGGGTCCTCAGAATATTTAGGGGTTCAAGTAGAAAATGTTATGAAGAGTTAAATTGCGAAAATAATACTCCAGCTAGAAAAAAAGTTTTCTATACGTGCCTTTTTTATAGCGGAAATCAATCCTACTTTGATCAAAATGTCAAATAAGAATGAGTGACCAAAAGTATTATATTTTAAAGACTTGAAGGATTGTGATCACATACATTGTTTTTTGGGTCAGTACACTCAAACATAAAAAATAATTTGTTTACGTAATTTTGTGCAGACTTAAATTAGGAAACAAATAACCGATCTCTCAATGTGTGTGTATATAAACATTATATATGTGCTGTATATAATATACGTTTCAACATTTTACCATAGAACGAAAAGTGAACCAACATTTTGTAACTTTTCTTGCTCCACATCAAATATCGTAGTGCTATATTGCTATTTATTAAGTGTCAAAGTTTGTAGTATTTCAAAATATAGCTTTATTTCACATCAGTAGTGGGCAAAACCAAAATACGGTTCGCAGTAAAATTTTAATTGGTTTATTTCATCTATATAAAAGTCGAAAATAAGAGTAAAAATCTCAAGTAACTTTTGTTTCTATAGTAATCTATATAACAGCTTCTCTACAATTAAACAATCAAGTTTTCATGAAATTATATGATGTTCAAATTTAAATTCCAAACAAAAAGAGAGACTTTACAGCGTAAAGAAAGAAAAAAAACAAGTATTTTTAGTATATGATTTCTAAAGATTTCAGTTGGTTGTTTTCAGGAGGTCTCTACAGCCTGTAATCTCCCAAATCCTGGGTTCGAGGCTAGCCTGGAATATCAGGATAATAGTTTCAGAAAGCTCAATGTGGGATAAAGGATATATTTGTATTATAGAAGTTGTTTTAAATTATTAGCTTATTATACGGACTTAGGACTAATCTAACTCTCCTAAGCTAGCCGATCTTCGTGAGATGTTATTGGATTTACGGCCGAAAACCTCGCTATCAGTGAAAGTACACAATTGATCAAACAATGCATTATAATCTTTATAAGTAAGAACAGTATATTTAATGAACTACGCACATTTCTGGGTTGATTTTTAGTTTTTATCTAAGTAGTTAATAGCTTGTTTTAATCAGAAGTTAATATTAATATTATTTATAAGTATCAAGTCCGATTTTTAGCGTCGTAAATCCAGAGACATACTGCTGAACCACCGGGGGGGGGGGGTATGTAAAGACGCACAATGTGCTATCTGCGTTCTGTCGCTGCGTGGATCGACTCCCGAATTGTAGAATTATAAGCCGTGAAGCTTACCGAGAGACTGTATTATTTTTAAGTTCAGTCATGCAGGTATTTGGTGTTGGTATAAAGTTCAATACCTATCATTAAAACAAATATTATCTTAGTTCGTGTCACATCCTCATGACTCAAACTAGACTTACAGTGTCAAAGTGTGGATCGGTTTTCCGAGTCATAAACTACTGGAACAACTGGTTCCTCCCGTGAAACTAGACTTACAGTGTTAAACTGTGGATCAGTGTTCCGAGTCGTAAACTACTGGAACAATTCCCGTGAAACTAGACTTACAATGTCAAACTGTGGATCAGTGTTCCGAGTCGTAAACTACTGGAAAAACTGGTTCTTCCCGTGAAACTAGACTTACAGTGTCAAACTGTGGATCAGTGTTTCGAGTCGTCAACTACTGGAAAAACTGGTTCTTCCCGTGAAACTAGACTTACAGTGTCAAACTGTGGATCAGTGTTTCGAGTCGTCAACTACTGGAAAAACTGGTTCTTCCCGTGAAACTAGACTTACAGTGTCAAAGTGTGGATCAGTGTTACGAGTCGTAAACCACTGGAACAACTGGTTCTTCCCGTGAAATGACACGTCTTAATAGTACCACAAACTTTAAAATAAAAATATCCCCAGCTAAATATTATAGTTTACTTTATTATTTCACATACTAGGGTTTTATACTGGGAGGTGTGCAGTGAGGGAGGCAGATGGGTGAGAAATTGGGGAAGGGAGTGGAAGAGACTAAGTGCGCATCAGGGGACAACTAATTGCGCAGTCCTGAGGGGGGAAAACTAAATGCGCAGTCAGGGGAGCAGTTGGTAACTGGGAAAAAAATATAGTATGCCTGAAACAGGTCTCCAGGAACTAATGTCACATTTTAAATGTTTATTTTTCGTGGGGGAGACAAATTTTTAAAGTTCGTGCTCAGGAATTTGAATTAAAAAATTACAGTTTTATGTTCAAATAAATAACTTGATTTTTATGTCACGTGACAACTTTCAATCAAGTCTATGCAATTAGGAAATAAGAAAACATTAGTATTTGAAGATTGATGTAGCCATCCAGCTATGTGCTTAATTTTATGATAACCCTCCTCGTGGGGGACAACGCCAAGTGTACTAACTTATAATGTTAAAATCCAGAGTTCGATTCCCCGCGGTGGACACAGCAGATAGCCTAATGTGGCTTTGCTCTAAAATAAATAAACAAAACATTTTTTAAAAATAAATACATGTTTTGGAAAATAATATACTTACACCTAAACTATCATATTTGTCAAAACGCCATCTAGAATATTTATTCTTTTAAATATATTTTATATAAATATCTGATCACTCAAAGATAATTTCTGAGGATATTTTAAAATAACTTTAAGTATCTTAAGTACAGGCAGCATAATCTATACGCTAATATTACAGTTAGGCCTAAGACAAGAATATATCAAAAAAGGACAAACCTTTGTCGCCCTCTTTCTCTCATTTAGATCGGATTTTGAAGGAAGCATTTCTATAACAAAAATATTAATAAGAATAAATGATTTTACTTCCTTCTCCTCAGATTTTTATAGTACTTTATGATGTATTCACTAACCGAGTTAACGAACCAAAAACTGTATAAAATAGATAATGTTCCCTCTTCCTTCTTTATTTTGTTATTAAATCCCTAATGACGTTATTAGATGCTAATCGCATGCCCTGCTTTGTGAAATGTAATAATTGACACTTTAAACTAATTAAGTATTTAATGTATTTTAATTTCAAAGACAAAAGTCTATTAAAAAATACTAGAAAATGTGCCCTATTTCAGGGTGCTTTTTAATTCACGGGCAAAAATTCTAAAACAAAGTCGCCAATATACACAATTGGACAGCTTCAGTTATCATATTGTTACGTATCTGGTCGTTAGTTAATTTTCCGTAAAAATTCTTTCCGAAGAAACTTTACCGATCCAAGTCCTTTCTTAAATAAAACTGGTTTATTCTTTCTGAATACAACTTTGCAATACACTTAATTTCAACAGTCGCGCTATAACAAACGCTATAATTCACAACGAACGTCTCACGTGCTCGACTCAACAATACGTCTCTCTCTGTCCACAGTTCAATTACACATTGTTGCCATCAGTTCTTACCGGTCTTATATATACAAGAATACCGCATATCTAGTAACCTCCCGAGACTTCAGGAAGGGACAGGATCCTTCTAGAAGTTCATGACGTGTTACTAGAGTCACGTGACTTCCGCTGTCGTAACAATACCAATGATTACGGAAATCGAGCCAGCCAACTCTGGATGATGAATGCTAAAACACACACATACATAATGAATCATCTTTATAGCAGATTCAACGTTCTTTGGTTTCATAAACCGTTACCATAGTAACTCAAACTAAACGCCAAGCTGTTAACAACCAAGGTATTAACAACAACGTCAGGTGGGCCTTTTTTGTTAATATGTGTTAAGATAATGAGATTAGTAACGTAAGAGCGGCGTTTTGTGGAACTATTTCTTTTATCGTTGATCATATACAGAACTGAGCCATATCACGCTCTTTTGCCACTCACCACAATGTAAAAACAAACCACTATTCGTTTTATAACACCAACAACACATTTAATACGTTTAAATGTTTCAAAAATATATGCCCGAGCTAATTCTGGTAGGCCCTTTTCTTGCTGTACTTTTAATTATTTGCCCGAATTTACTCGCTTGATATCATGTATTAAAAAAGGATATCAAAAAGCGAAATAAAAAAACTTCACTTTTTTGGTTTATTCTCCCACCCCCCGAAAAAAGCTTGATACTAGTGCTAATTTATTTCGCATATTTATGTTGTAACTGCTTGATAGATCACTGAAGAACAAAAAACGATCGTTCTCATTTTCCCTGATGATAATGCAACCGCGAAACGTCGTCACAAGAACGACTGTCTACAACGATTATCAACGTCTGGTTATTAAGAATATACACATCCAACAGAAACATGGTAGGCGCGCGCGCGTTTAACTTGGTGTTACGATAAGCGAAAAAGTAACATATTAAACCAAGATCATTCACCACACGAGGAAATATGTGGCAAAAGTTAGCACAAGTTCTTATGACGTCTTTACATTTCTACGTGGAAGAATACCAATGATATTCAACATTGTGGTGAAGTCAAATACGAGTTATATTGATAATAACCTACCGGACTATCCTGGTTCTCAGAGAATTCGTAAATAACAAATCGCTCCTAGAAAAGTTCCTTAATTTTCTAAAAACCATCAGGTCGAGTCCTTAATTTTAGAGTCTAATTTTCTCAATAAGAACAAAAGTGTGACACGTTCATCAGTTAGCCCTGATTTTCAGAATCTGGTGCCGCAATTAAATATATCCTGCTAAAACAAGGTTTGCATGAGTTTTGCTTTAATATTTCATTTTCTGACCATATGGAAAAATGTGGAGGGAAACATAAAGATTACCGCAATTTCCACGTGACACAAAAATGAAATTATCAGCTTAATGTTATATGTTTATATATATATATATATACAGAATGTCTCTGGTAGTAAACGTTATAAAAACTGTACTTACCGTCATACTCCCTATTATGTATTCATGAACTGTTTTCTTCTCTCTTGGCATCATTCCTTGTTCGGGGCCTGAAGAATCGTCGTCATCAGGCTTCGGTTAAAACACAAGAGAAATAAAATTTCTTTTATGCAACAGCGATGCTAAATTTTCGCATGCAACAATGATGCTATCTTTCTACATATAACAATGATACTGTCTTTTCATATGTAACAACGATGCCAACTTTTCATATGTAACAACAATGTTAACTTTTCAGATGTCATAATGATGGTAACTTTTTAGATGTAATAATGACGCTAACTTTTCATGTGTAACAATGATGCTGAATCTTTAGATGTAATAATGATGCTAACTTTTCAGATGTAACAATGATGCTAACTTTTCTTATGTAATAATAATGATGCTAACTTTTCTCATCTAACAATGATACTAACTTTTCACGTATAACAATGATGCTAATTTTTCACATGTAACAATGATGGCTTACTAAGTGCGACAAAAACGAAATAAAACGTATTATACTCTGTGAAAATATAAAAGCTTGAAGGTTAAAATACATCATTTCCAAAATAAAGTAATGATCCGAAGTATTTCTCTGACTAACTGGTTGTATATTTAACACGTAATCGCGTCCAAAAGGTTTACAGTATATGTATACATAGTTGTTGCTCCCCAATCAAGTTATGTTCCCCTTGGATGTTCAAAGAGGAAGGGTGATCTGATGACGTATTAGGAGCAAAACTAGGGTGAAAACAATAGAAAATTCATTACGTTTACCTGTTTGTTGTTTTTATCCGTGTCAGGTGGTTCCCTCTTTACCCAACCTATGTTTACAGCTAATCATTGTTTTCAATGGGAGAGCCTAGGTCCGATGGCAACCCGAAGAACGCTTTGGAGATCATTGTGTTTCTTAAACTTAAAGAGTTGTATCATATTGGCTGGTTTGGAAGTAGTCCATTTATAATAGTTAAGGAGGCTATGGATGTCTTGTTGTATTGTCACGTTCTCGATAAATTTTCACTGACTGTGTTGAATTAACATCATGAAGAAATGTGGTCATGTATCATGCCATTCCTGTTCAACAATGTTTTGAGACAAACAACACCCTGGTTTTGCTTTTACTAACTCTAACTTGGCGAATTTTCACGAATACCATTCAAGATCGCTGTTTGTGGGACGAAAAGTCCAAAATATCATTTTACTCCTAATTAATCTGCAGAAAGGATGTTGGCCTATTCCATTAGACACACACCAACAGTTAGGGACTAGCGTTAGTGACAGAATCCAGGAAGTTATTAACAACGAAGATGCACTTCCCTAGGGACGTAGCGATAAAAACCACCCCTTTGTACGTTGTACTGTCTCAACATTTTTAGTAGCGTAATGGATATTTTTGGGCTACTAGACACGTATTAAAAAGTAATAACACCTTAAAAACTTAAGTAAAAAACCAAAACTCTTTTTTTATTTACCTCTTCTCTCAGTAATGAAGTTTGTATGTTTGTGTAAATATATAGACATAACTTATCTACACAAAAACGATATACGAAGTAAAATATTTATTAAAACAATCGCAAAATAAAGGTTAATCTTAAGAAATTATGCATGCATAATCTAGTACTTAAAGTAACTGTTGTCTAACTCAAACAATGACGTGTGCGAACTACGATTTAATGTAATTCCTAGTTAGTTTATTAGATAGAGGGCGATCGTGTATAACAACTAATAAAAATATAGGGAGAAATGACTTTATACACTAAAATGAGTGTCAACAAAAACTCGATATTAAAAGAAAAGACGAGGTAAATTTTCAAAGAATAAAAATATATAAGGTATTCAAACACAAATGTCTTCAAATTTTAGCTTCATTACAGCCCTATCTTAGAGTGCAGGGCTGAGCATTAGAAAGTCCAAGGTTCGAGTTGCGATATGCCTCCGAACATACTCCATATTTACAGCTGTGGAGTTTTTATAAGTGTGACAGTTATTCCTATTATTCCGTTAAGAGTAGCTGTGTCAGTCTAGTGACTGGTTACTTTTCGTCCGGTCTAATCCGGAATGTCTGTAACTTAAAGCGCCATTAAGGAAGAAAATACCAATACTATAAAATTATTATTTTTAAATATTTTCCGGAGACGTGTGTCAGCCATTAAAAAACGAATAACATTTATAAGCCGTTATTAACATTACTTGACCTCTCTCTCTATATAGATATATATATATACATACATAGCATATGCCTAACAGTGCTTGATTTGTTGTTAATTCCCTTCAGTACACATTTAAGACTAATTTTAAAATATCCTCACTCACCATGTTCATCATGAGGCACAGCTTGAACTGAAAAACAAAACAAATTCATGAGTGATACAAACCTCTGATAGGTACAGTTAATGAAAAGCTGGAATTTTATATATTTATCCTAAATCCTTCTGTTACATAAGAATGCCAATTTAACAATTAAACAATAGGTCTCTTGTCAGCAGTTTAAACTATCTGTTAAGTTTTCTTATTGAAAACAGTTTTTAGTGTGTAACATATCTTTGGGAAATTTCAATTTCAAAATGAACGTTTATCAAAATCAATAGATATATAGACAGATAAACAGATAGATAGACAAATAATGCTCGACCTACCTCTCGTTCAGCTGCGCAGTCCTGACATTTCTTATTTACAAGAGCAGCACCTTCAAGACCAGGAAATATCTTTTGAGTACAGTTCTCTTCAATAGCTTTCACCTAACACATGAAAAGATTCGCATCGTCACTTCTTTAGATAGAGAGAGAGAGAGAAAAAAAGTCAAGACTGTTGTCAAGTATAGATGCTTCTTATACATCGTATATGAATCACATAAATAATAAATCGAACTCTGAATGTACGGTAGAATTTAGATATCTCGACAACGTGGCTAATTTCCAAGTCAGATTTCAGTCCGTTTCTCTTAACATTTATAGTATCTGAAACTTTACATTTACTGTTATTATCCCAGAACAACTATGTTTACCCTATGACATAGAGAATACATTCCCAGAGTCCTTGGCACTTGGACGTGCTGTAATTCCAAGATATATTTTCTACCATGAAGACTCTACTGATTTTAAATCGTAACAGAAACAAATGTTCTTTTTTTTTTTATTCGCACATTAAATAAAAAACAAATAAATAATATACTTTACAAAAATTCGATTAAACTGATAAAATGAAATAAAATTCTAATCTACCTCTGGTGGGCAGCTGTCCCTCAAACACTGATATCGGGCCGTCTTTACGCTGTCTTTTATTCCAGACGCTGGAAAAAAAAAGAATCAACATTATTCATTTGCGGGAATAAAAAAACTTCTCTTATCTAGATGATCAAGTATTTTAAAATCCAACAAACTGTGTATCCATTACTGAACTCTCGCGTGTCTGCTAAATCAGGAGCTAAGAAAGTACTTACATTAATTGTTTTAAGTTCAAGCTGTTGGTATCTCAAAGTCTACACTTAAACAAGAGCTTTAAGCACTAAACTGTAGGTCTGTCTGCCACTGAAAATCTGCTGCTAAATAATTTCTGTGGTCTAATATAAGAAAATACTATACAACATAGAAGCACTAAAAACTTCTGTTTGGATTAATGATCGATTATCAAGCACATAACAACCAAGCATCTTGACAGTAGCCCTCAAGTGTATTTTCTATTGCACAAGGCTCCATCGTAAGACTCGTATGTCAAAAGCACACCACTTCTCCCTGCATGCTTTCCACAAGTCTTTTAACAAATTTGAGCTCTTTTTTTAAAAAAAAAGCCCCTCCCTTTACATGCTAGTAGTAGTACTACTTTTCGTTAAGCAAATATTTAGTTTATTTTATATCATAACAATAAATATCATAATCACATAATTCAAAGAAAAACAACAACAACAAAACAAACAAACAGCAAACGAGTATATTAGAAAACTTGTTGAAGTAAACCCAGATATTATAAAGCGTTTGTTTTTTTGTCCGATGAATTTTGGCGCAAGACCAATCTGCACTAGCCTTCCTTAATTCTGTATGACTGGATAGTTTTGACTGTCGCTCTTATAACGCACCTATGGCCCTAAAGTGTGGAGCTCAATATTTATTTTATCCAAAACGTGAATCTTCAGATCAAGAGTTCAACATACTAACCATTAGGACGCGCTTCTTTCCATTGCGAACCAATCTTTTAAGAAGAATCAAGAGACAAAGCAAACATTTAAAAACATTAAACATTTTAGATAGAGTAAGTGTTCGAGTTTATTTTCTTTTGAAAATAATATATACAAAATTCAAACCGTTATTTTTAAGAAAAGCTCTAAGTTTTATAAGATCTTGCACCTAAAAGCTTACCACAAAACCCCGTTTCGGCAAGCACTTCAACGATGAACTCGGGATTTGACACGACCATTTGACCACAACTAAGAAGCACGATGCTTACAACGACCAGTGTGATTTCCATGATTGGACGAGGCAAAGTTTCGGATCAGAAAGAGAGGTTGTTACTTGGATCAAACTTACAAATATATATACATATCTAAGCTCTGAGCTTATGACGTAAATCCACAAAGTACACCTGTCTCTACACAAACAAAAATAGGCAAAATACAACTATCTTGAGTCACTGTGTACACTTTGCTGAACTGAAAGTTTTAGGCACGGCAAAAAAATAAAATATAGAATCCTACTGGACATGAAACTTACTTCTGAAAGTTTTGTAAAACGAATAATGGCTGAAAATATGAATATGGTAACACATACAGTGTGTTACCATATCTTAACACACTAACTCTGTATGTGTTACCATATCTTAACACACTAACTCTGTATGTGTTACCATATCTTACCACACTAATCTGTATACGTTACCACACTTACTCTGTATACGTTACCATATCTTACTACACTAACTGTGTGTGTGTGTTACCATATCTTACCACACTTACTCTGTATACGTTACCATATCTTACTACACTAACTGTGTGTGTGTGTTACCATATCTTACCAAACTTACTCTGTATACGTTACCATATCTTACTACACTAACTGTGTGTGTGTGTTACCATATCTTACCACACTAATTTACAGAGTTAGTGTGTTAAGATATGGTAAAGTATCTAGGGCCAATGTGGTAAAATATAGTAACACATACAGAGTAAATATGGTAAGATATGGTAGTACATACAGAGTTAGTGTGGTAAGATATGATAATGTATAGAGAGCTAGTGTGGTAAAATATGGTAACACATACAGAGTAAATGTGGTAAGATATGGTGCAGTATGTACTGTAAGTGTGGTTAGATATGGTAACACATACAGAGTAAGTGTGGTAAGATATGGTAACGTATAGAGAGTTAGTGTGTTAAGATATGGTAACGTATACAAAGAAAGTGTGGTAAGATGGTAACGTACACAGAGTAAGTGTGGTATGATATGGTAAAGTATGTAGAGTTAGTGTGGTAAGATATGGTAACGTATACAGAGTTAGTGTGGTAAGATATGGTAACACATACAGAGTTAGTGTGTTAAGATATGGTAAAGTATGCAGGACCAATGTGGTAAAATATGGTAACACATACAGAGTAAATGTGATAAGATATGGTAGTACATACAGAGTTAGTGTGGTAAGATATAATAACATATACAGAGCTAATGCGGTAAGATATGGTAACATCCACAGATTTAGTGTAGTAAGATATGATAATGTATACAGAGCTAGTGTGGTAAGATATCGTAACACATACAGAGTTAGTGTGATAAGATATGGTAACGTATACAGAGTAAATGTGATAAGATACGGTACAGTATGTACTGTAAGTGTGGTAAGATATGGTAACGTATACAGAGCTAGTGTGGTAAAATATGGTAAAGTATGCAGTGTAAGTGTGGTTAGATATGGTAAAGTATGTAGAGTAAGTGTGGTAAGATCTGGTAACGTATATAGAGTTAGTGTGGTAAGATATGGTACGGTATACAGAGTAAGTGTGGTAGGATGATAACGTACACTGAGTAAGTGTGGTAAGATATGGTAAAAAGAAAAAACTGCCTAATGTTTATTCATTAAGCTGTAAACGTGGTATAAGCTGCCTAGTGTTTATTCATTAAGCTGTAAACATGATATAAGCTGCCTAATGTATATTAATTAAGTTGTAAATATGGTATAAACTGACTAGTGTTTATTCATTAAGCTTTAAACGTGGTATAAGTTGCCTAATGTTTATTCATTAAGCTGTAAACGTGGTATAAGCTGCTTAGTGTTTATTCATTAAGCTGTAAACGTGGTATAAGCTGCCTAATGCTTATTCATTAAGCTGTAAACGTGGTATAAGCTGCCTAGTGTTTATTCATTAAGCTGTAAACGTGGTATAAGCTGCCTTATATTTATTAATTAAGTTGTACTGTTGATATCACCACACTTCTTTTGTGGTGTGTAAATCGACACACTTCGTTACTAGGTAACTCGTTAAACGAATATTTTTACAATTAAAATAACAATAATAATGATTATAAGTATTTCTCCATAAATTTCGACTACCACAACGTCACAAGTGTCATTGAATCTGACAAGTTCACATCGACTGTTGAAATGTATTAACTGAGAAGGCCACGTGTTAAACTGTGTGAACAGAGAAGACTATGATAAAGTTGGAATATTTTTTATTCGCCAAAGACTACCAACAAGAGACAGATCTGAAAATTAAAGTGATCCGGCATCTTGAGGATGGCATATCAGGGTATGCATGGATTGGAGTAAATATTTGAAAATTCATTAACATGTTTAAAAAAAAAAGGGGTAAACGTGCAAAAATTACACACTGTTACATGTTTCTTTTAACTGTTTTCTTTGAAATCTCATCTCCCAGCGGTTCAGCGGTAAATAGAACGCTAAAATCCGCGGTTCGATTCCCCGCGGTGAACAGCGCAGAGAATACCCATTTTGTAAGGTTTTTCTAAAAAACAATTTTAAAATCTCTTAAATGGTTTCAGTGAAAAAAAAAGGTTTTATTCTGTATGTCTTGGCCGAATCGTTTTGAACTTACAACGAATCAGATGTTAATTAAAAACGAAACTTTATTAACGTGTTAATGATTTACTAAAATTCCTACGAATATTAAGCACATCTGCAGTTTACGTCAGTAATAATATTAAACTTATTAAGTTTCCGTTATTAAGATTAACTATGTTTCTGTGACGAGATTAATGTTTATGACGTAACTTTTTACACTAACGTGAACAATATTAAATTTCAATACATCATTTTACATCGCGTGGCTTTAACGTGATCAACGTTTATTTAAATCACTGTGATAGAACGTTAGTAATGATATTGAAGCTCATGAAGACACTTAACAATGTACACAGCGTGGTCACAAGTAAATAGACGCCACCTTTTCAGAAAAAATGAAATTTTTCAGTCATATTCACATGAATTGATATATTTATAATTTAATTAATATCTAGTAGATAATCCTTTCGCTTCGTGGAGTTCGTTGATCCTTTGGAGCATCGTGAGAATCATCTCGTCAATTTTAGATTGTGGGATTTTCGCCCACTCTTGCTTCAAAACTTGGAGTAGATCGCTCTTCGAAGTTGTTTTTTTTGGTTGTTTCTTGACTTGCCAGTCGAGTATGACCCAGAGGTTTTCGATGGGGTTCATGTCAGGAGATTGGCTCGGCCAGGGCAACTTTTGGATAACATTTTCTTCCTGCCACTTTTGGGTGTTTCTAGCAGTGTGACACGGTGCTCCATCTTCCTGGAACAACGTTGTGTTCTTGTCCACGAAACCCGAGGAAAAAAGTGACAAGACTCCTTCCTCCAATATTTCGACGTATTTCGCAAAATGTATGTTGCCAACGCACTCCACTAAGCTCTATCTCCCACCAACCCCAACAGCTCCCCAAACCATCACGCTGAAATCACCATGCTTCATAGTTGACTGCAATCTGTTGAGCCAAAACTCTTGGTGAAGCATTTTCCAGACCCATATCCTTCCACTGTCCGAAAATTGAGCGAATCTTGATTCGTCTGAGAACAATACGGTCTTCCCAAAGTCCAGAGG